>NC_059207.1:28977396-28994896 GCF_020615455.1 Coregonus clupeaformis
AGCTTGTGACTCTACAAACTTGTTGGATGCATTTGCTGTTTTGTTTTGGTTGTGTTTCAGATTATTTTGTGTCCAATAGAAATGAACGGTAAATAATGTATTTTGTCATTTTGGAGTCACTTTTATTGTAAATAAGAATAGAATATGTTTCTAAACACTTCTACATTAATGTGGATGTTACCATGATTATGGGTAGTCCTGAATGAATCGTGAATCATGATGAGTGAGAAAGTTACAGACGCACATATATCATACCCCCCTCAAAAAGGCATGTCTTGGAGATATGATATTTGTGCGTCTGTAACTTTCTCACTCATCATTATTCACGATTCATTAAGGATTACTTTAATACACAATAAGTGAATTTGTCCCAATACTTTTGGTCCCCTAAAATGGGGGGACTACGAACAAAAGGTGCTGTTCTTTCTAAACGGTTCACCCAATATGGATGAAAATACCCTCCAATTAAAGCTGACAGTCTGCACTTTAACCTCATTGTATAATTTCAAATCCAAAGTGCTGGAGTACAGAGCCAAAACAACAACAAATGTGTCACTGTCCCAATACTTTTGGAGCTCACAGTACTGTGCATCACAGAAGGTCTTTCATTCCGGGAGTTTCTCTCCCCCTTCAAGGTAGTACCTCAAACTGCATTAGGTCCTCCTCTCCAAGGGCTGTTTAATTCTATTCAAACATTGAAACAGGTAAGAAGCCATGATGATGATGGTGGTGGTGATAGTGATGATGATGATGAGACTAGTGAGCTGTTTATTTTCCAGGTTACTTCAGGCTTCCAATAGGAGGAAGGTCCAGCAGTCCTTCCCTGAAATGGTTCGTCAATAACAATCTCATCTCCATTTAGATAGTAGATTGTAATCCCTAATCTCTCTTCCAGTGCAAAAGAGGAAAATCCTTGATCCTTGAGAGGTGGCTATGTTGCAGAGAGATTGTTCTATATGTGTGTGTGTGTGTGTGTGTGTGTGTGTGTGTGTGTGTGTGTGTGTGTGTGTGTGTGTGTGTTTGTGTGTGGTAATTGTCCCTATCTGCAGGCACAGGAGTCCACAGTCATGTTGGGGTAGACTTTGAGCACAACGTTCTTGTCCTCGTCGAAGAAGAGGATGGAGAGGGAAGACATCTTGTCTGGGACACAGCAGGGCTCAGGGATACCAGACACCACCCCCACCGCTCTCACAATGCTCTGGATGGTGGCGTGGTTACTGGGCTTCAGAGACTACAGGACAGAAGAGAAGGAGGAGGTTAAAGACGACATTCCATCTGACTGGGGTAACTAACTGGATAATGTTCGATCTGACTGGGGTAACTAACTGGATAATGTTCCATCTGACTGGGGTAACTAACTGGATAATGTTCCATCTGACTGGAGTAACTAACTGGATAATGTTCCATCTGACTGGAGTAACTAACTGGATAATGTTCCATCTGACTGGGGTAACTAACTGGATAATGTTCAATATGACGGGGGTAACTAACTGGATAATGTTCCATCTGACTGGAGTAACTAACTGGATAATGTTCCATCTGACTGGAGTAACTAACTGGATAATGTTCCATCTGACTGGGGTAACTAACTGGATAATGTTCAATATGACGGGGGTAACTAACTGGATAATGTTCCATCTGACTGGGGTAACTAACTGGATAATGTTCCATCTGACTGGGGTAACTAACTGGATAATGTTTCATCTGACTGGAGTAACTAACTGGATAATGTTCCATCTGACTGGGGTAACTAACTGGATAATGTTCGATCTGACTGGGGTAACTAACTGGATAATGTTCCATCTGACTGGAGTAACTAACTGGATAATGTTCCATCTGACTGGGGTAACTAACTGGATAATGTTCCATCTGACTGGAGTAACTAACTGGATAATGGTCCATCTGACTGGAGATAACTAACTGGATAATGTTTCATCTGACTGGGGTAACTAACTGGATAATGTTCCATCTGACTGGAGTAACTAACTGGATAATGTTCCATCTGACTGGGGTAACTAACTGGATAATGTTCCATCTGACTGGAGTAACTAACTGGATAATGGTCTATCTGACTGGGGTAACTAACTGGATAATGTTCCATCTGACTGGGGTAACTAACTGGATAATGTTCCATCTGACTGGGGTAACTAACTGGATAATGTTCGATCTGACTGGGGTAACTAACTGGATAATGTTCCATCTGACTGGAGTAACTAACTGGATAATGTTCCATCTGACTGGAGTAACTAACTGGATAATGTTCCATCTGACTGGGGTAACTAACTGGATAATGTTCGATTTGACTGGGGTAACTAACTGGATAATGTTCGATTTGACTGGGGTAACTAACTTGATAATGTTCAATCTGACTGGAGTAACTAACTGGACACTGTTCCATCTGACTGGGGTAACTAACTTGATAATGTTGATAATGTTCGATCTGACTGGGGTAACTAATTGGATAATGTTCCATCTGACTGGAGTAACTAATTGGATAATGTTCCATCTGACTGGAGTAACTAACTGGATAATGTTCCATCTGACTGGAGTAACTAACTGGATAATGTTCGATCTGACTGGGGTAACTAATTGGATAATGTTCCATCTGACTGGAGTAACTAACTGGATAATGTTCCATCTGACTGGGGTAACTAACTGGATAATGTTCCATCTGACTGGGGTAACTAACTGGATAATGTTCGATCTGACTGGGGTAACTAACTGGATAATGTTCCATCTGACTGGAGTAACTAACTGGATAATTTTCCATCTGACTGGAGTAACTAACTGGATAATGTTCCATCTGACTGGGGTAACTAACTGGATAATGTTCGATTTGACTGGGGTAACTAACTGGATAATGTTCGATTTGACTGGGGTAACTAACTTGATAATGTTCAATCTGACTGGAGTAACTAACTGGACACTGTTCCATCTGACTGGGGTAACTAACTTGATAATGTTGATAATGTTCGATCTGACTGGGGTAACTAATTGGATAATGTTCCATCTGACTGGAGTAACTAACTGGATAATGTTCCATCTGACTGGGGTAACTAACTTGATAATGTTCAATCTGACTGGAGTAACTAACTGGACACTGTTCCATCTGACTGGGGTAACTAACTTGATAATGTTGATAATGTTCGATCTGACTGGGGTAACTAATTGGATAATGTTCCATCTGACTGGAGTAACTAACTGGATAATGTTCCATCTGACTGGGGTAACTAATTGGATAATGTTCCATCTGACTGGAGTAACTAACTGGATAATGTTCCATCTGACTGGAGTAACTAACTGGATAATGTTCCATCTGACTGGAGTAACTAACTGGCTAATGTTCCATCTGACTGGGGTAACTAACTGGATAATGTTCCATCTGACTGGGGTAACTAACTGGATAATGTTCCATCTGACTGGAGTAACTAACTGGATAATGTTCCATCTGACTGGAGTAACTAACTGGATAATGTTCCATCTGACTGGGGTAACTAACTGGATAATGTTCCATCTGACTGGGGTAACTAACTGGATAATGTTCCATCTGACTGGAGTAACTAACTGGATAATGTTCCATCTGACTGGGGTAACTAACTGGATAATGTTCCATCTGACTGGGGTAACTAACTGGATAATGTTCCATCTGACTGGGGTAACTAACTGGATAATGTTCCATCTGACTGGGGTAACTAACTGGATAATGGTCCATCTGACTGGGGTAACTAACTGGATAATGTTCCATCTGACTGGGGTAACTAACTGGATAATGTTCCATCTGACTGGGGTAACTAACTGGATAATGTTCCATCTGACTGGGGTAACTAACTGGATAATGTTCCATCTGACTGGGGTAACTAACTGGATAATGTTCCATCTGACTGGGGTAACTAACTGGATAATGGTCCATCTGACTGGGGTAACTAACTGGATAATGTTCCATCTGACTGGGGTAACTAACTGGATAATGTTCCATCTGACTGGGGTAACTAACTGGATAATGTTCCATCTGACTGGGGTAACTAACTGGATAATGTTCCATCTGACTGGGGTAACTAACTGGATAATGTTCCATCTGACTGGGGTAACTAACTGGATAATGGTCCATCTGACTGGGGTAACTAACTGGACAATGTTCCATCTGACTGGAGTAACTAACTGGATAATGTTCCATCTGACTGGGGTAACTAACTGGATAATGTTCCATCTGACTGGGGTAACTAACTGGATAATGTTCCATCTGACTGGGGTAACTAATTGGATAATGTTCCATCTGACTGGAGTAACTAACTGGATAATGTTCCATCTGACTGGAGTAACTAATTGGATAATGTTCCATCTGACTGGAGTAACTAATTGGATAATGTTCCATCTGACTGGAGTAACTAACTGGATAATGTTCCATCTGACTGGAGTAACTAACTGGATAATGTTCCATCTGACTGGGGTAACTAACTGGATAATGTTCCATCTGACTGGGGTAACTAACTGGATAATGTTCCATCTGACTGGGGTAACTAACTGGATAATGTTCCATCTGACTGGGGTAACTAACTGGATAATGTTCCATCTGACTGGGGTAACTAACTGGATAATGTTCCATCTGACTGGGGTAACTAACTGGATAATGTTCCATCTGACTGGGGTAACTAACTGGATAATGTTCCATCTGACTGGAGTAACTAACTGGATAATGTTCCATCTGACTGGGGTAACTAACTGGATAATGTTCCATCTGACTGGGGTAACTAACTGGATAATGTTCCATCTGACTGGGTTAACTAACTGGATAATGTTCCATCTGACTGGGGTAACTAACTGGATAATGTTCCATCTGACTGGAGTAACTAACTGGATAATGTTCCATCTGACTGGAGTAACTAACTGGATAATGTTCCATCTGACTGGGGTAACTAACTGGATAATGTTCCATCTGACTGGGTTAACTAACTGGATAATGTTCCATCTGACTGGAGTAACTAACTGGATAATGTTCCATCTGACTGGGGTAACTAACTGGATAATGTTCCATCTGACTGGAGTAACTAACTGGATAATGTTCCATCTGACTGGAGTAACTAACTGGATAATGTTCCATCTGACTGGAGTAACTAACTGGATAATGTTCCATCTGACTGGGGTAACTAACTGGATAATGTTCGATTTGACTGGAGTAACTAACTGGATAATGTTCCATCTGACTGGGGTAACTAACTGGATAATGTTCCATCTGACTGGAGTAACTAACTGGATAATGGTCTATCTGACTGGAGTAACTAACTGGATAATGTTCCATCTGACTGGGGTAACTAACTGGATAATGTTCGATTTGACTGGGGTAACTAACTGGATAATGTTCCATCTGACTGGAGTAACTAACTGGATAATGTTCCATCTGACTGGAGTAACTAACTGGATAATGTTCCATCTGACTGGAGTAACTAATTGGATAATGTTCCATCTGACTGGGGTAACTAACTGGATAATGTTCCATCTGACTGGAGTAACTAACTGGATAATGTTCCATCTGACTGGAGTAACTAACTGGATAATGTTCCATCTGACTGGAGTAACTAACTGGATAATGTTCCATCTGACTGGGGTAACTAACTGGATAATGTTCGATTTGACTGGGGTAACTAACTGGATAATGTTCCATCTGACTGGAGTAACTAACTGGATAATGTTCCATCTGACTGGAGTAACTAACTGGATAATGTTCCATCTGACTGGGGTAACTAACTGGATAATGTTCCATCTGACTGGAGTAACTAACTGGATAATGTTCCATCTGACTGGAGTAACTAACTGGATAATGTTCCATCTGACTGGAGTAACTAACTGGATAATGTTCCATCTGACTGGGGTAACTAACTGGATAATGTTCGATTTGACTGGGGTAACTAACTGGATAATGTTCCATCTGACTGGAGTAACTAACTGGATAATGTTCCATCTGACTGGGGTAACTAACTGGATAATGTTCCATCTGACTGGAGTAACTAACTGGATAATGTTCCATCTGACTGGAGTAACTAACTGGATAATGTTCCATCTGACTGGGGTAACTAACTGGATAATGTTCCATCTGACTGGGGTAACTAACTGGATAATGTACCATCTGACTGGAGTAACTAACTGGATAATGTTCGATTTGACTGGGGTAACTAACTGGATAATGTTCCATCTGACTGGGGTAACTAACTGGATAATGTTCCATCTGACTGGGGTAACTAACTGGATAATGTTCGATTTGACTGGGGTAACTAACTTGATAATGTTCAATCTGACTGGAGTAACTAACTGGACACTGTTCCATCTGACTGGGGTAACTAACTTGATAATGTTGATAATGTTCGATCTGACTGGGGTAACTAATTGGATAATGTTCGATCTGACTCGAGTAACTAACTGGATAATGTTCCATCTGACTGGGGTAACTAACTTGATAATGTTCCATCTGACTGGGGTAACTAACTTGATAATGTTCGATCTGACTGGAGTAACTAACTGGATAATGTTCCATCTGACTGGGGTAACTAACTGGATAATGTTCCTTTTGACTGGAGTAACTAACTGGATAATGTTCCATCTGACTGGGGTAACTAACTGGATAATGTTCCATCTGACTGGGGTAACTAACTTGATAATATTGGATCTGACTGGAGTAACTAACTTGATAATGTTCCATCTGACTGGAGTAACTAACTGGATAATGTTCCATCTGACTGGGGTAACTAACTGGATAATGTTCCATCTGACTGGGGTAACTAACTTGATAATGTTCCATCTGACTGGAGTAACTAACTGGATAATGTTCCATCTGACTGGAGTAACTAACTGGATAATGTTCGATCTGACTGGGGTAACTAACTGGATAATGTTCGATCTGACTGGAGTAACTAACTGGATAATGTTCCATCTGACTGGGGTAACTAACTGGATAATGTTTCATCTGACTGGGGTAACTAACTGGATAATGTTCCATCTGACTGGGGTAACTAACTGGATAATGTTCCATCTGACTGGGGTAACTAACTGGATAATGTTCCATCTGACAGGGGTAACTAACTGGATAATGTTCGATCTGACTGGGGTAACTAACTGGATAATGTTCCATCTGACTGGGGTAACTAACTGGATAATGTTCCATCTGACTGGGGTAACTAACTGGATAATGTTCGATCTGACTGGGGTAACTAACTGGATAATGTTCCATCTGACTGGGGTAACTAACTGGATAATGTTCCATCTGACTGGAGTAACTAACTGGATAATGTTCCATCTGACTGGGGTAACTAACTGGATAATGTTCCATCTGACTGGGGTAACTAACTGGATAATGGTCCATCTGACTGGAGTAACTAACTGGATAATGTTCCATCTGACTGGGGTAACTAACTGGATAATGTTCGATCTGACTGGGGTAACTAACTGGATAATGTTCCATCTGACTGGAGTAACTAACTGGATAATGTTCGATTTGACTGGGGTAACTAACTGGCTAATGTTTCATCTGACTGGGGTAACTAACTGGATAATGTTTCATCTGACTGGAGTAACTAACTGGATAATGTTCCATCTGACTGGGGTAACTAACTGGATAATGTTTCATCTGACTGGGGTAACTAACTGGATAATGTTCCATCTGACTGGGGTAACTAACTGGATAATGTTCCATCTGACTGGGGTAACTAACTGGATAATGTTCCATCTGACTGGGGTAACTAACTGGATAATGTTCGATCTGACTGGGGTAACTAACTGGATAATGTTCCATCTGACTGGGGTAACTAACTGGATAATGTTCCATCTGACTGGGGTAACTAACTGGATAATGTTCCATCTGACTGGGGTAACTAACTGGATAATGTTCCATCTGACTGGGGTAACTAACTGGATAATGTTCCATCTGACTGGAGTAACTAACTGGATAATGTTCCATCTGACTGGGGTAACTAACTGGATAATGTTCCATCTGACTGGGGTAACTAACTGGATAATGGTCCATCTGACTGGAGTAACTAACTGGATAATGTTCCATCTGACTGGGGTAACTAACTGGATAATGTTCGATCTGACTGGGGTAACTAACTGGATAATGTTCCATCTGACTGGAGTAACTAACTGGATAATGTTCGATTTGACTGGGGTAACTAACTGGCTAATGTTTCATCTGACTGGGGTAACTAACTGGATAATGTTTCATCTGACTGGGGTAACTAACTGGATAATGTTCCATCTGACTGGGGTAACTAACTGGATAATGTTCCATCTGACTGGGGTAACTAACTGGATAATGTTCCATCTGACTGGAGTAACTAACTGGATAATGTTCCATCTGACTGGGGTAACTAACTGGATAATGTTCCATCTGACTGGAGTAACTAACTGGATAATGTTCCATCTGACTGGGGTAACTAACTGGATAATGTTCCATCTGACTGGGGTAACTAACTGGATAATGGTCCATCTGACTGGGGTAACTAACTGGATAATGTTCCATCTGACTGGAGTAACTAACTGGATAATGTTCCATCTGACTGGGGTAACTAACTGGATAATGTTCCATCTGACTGGAGTAACTAACTGGATAATGTTCCATCTGACTGGGGTAACTAACTGGATAATGTTCGATCTGACTGGGGTAACTAACTGGATAATGTTCCATCTGACTGGAGTAACTAACTGGATAATGTTCCATCTGACTGGAGTAACTAACTGGATAATGTTCCATCTGACTGGAGTAACTAACTGGATAATGTTCCATCTGACTGGAGTAACTAACTGGATAATGTTCCATCTGACTGGAGTAACTAACTGGATAATGTTCCATCTGACTGGGGTAACTAACTGGATAATGGTCCATCTGACTGGGGTAACTAACTGGCTAATGTTTCATCTGACTGGAGTAACTAACTGGATAATGTTCCATCTGACTGGGGTAACTAACTGGATAATGTTCCATCTGACTGGAGTAACTAACTGGATAATGTTCCATCTGACTGGGGTAACTAACTGGATAATGTTCCATCTGACTGGAGTAACTAACTGGATAATGTTCCATCTGACTGGGGTAACTAACTGGATAATGGTCCATCTGACTGGGGTAACTAACTGGCTAATGTTTCATCTGACTGGAGTAACTAACTGGATAATGTTCCATCTGACTGGGGTAACTAACTGGATAATGTTCGATCTGATTTGGGTAACTAACTGGACAATGTTCCATCTGACTGGGGTAACTAACTGGATAATGTTCCATCTGACTGGGGTAACTAACTGGATAATGGTCCATCTGACTGGGGTAACTAACTGGACAATGTTCCATCTGACTGGGGTAACTAACTGGATAATGTTCCATCTGACTGGGGTAACTAACTGGATAATGTTCCATCTGACTGGGGTAACTAACTGGACAATGTTCCATCTGACTGGGGTAACTAACTGGATAATGTTCCATCTGACTGGGGTAACTAACTGGATAATGTTCCATCTGACTGGGGTAACTAACTGGATAATGTTCCATCTGACTGGGGTAACTAACTGGATAATGTTCCATCTGACTGGAGATAACTAACTGGATAATGTTCGATCTGATTTGGGTAACTAACTGGACAATGTTCCATCTGACTGGGGTAACTAACTGGATAATGTTCCATCTGACTGGGGTAACTAACTGGATAATGTTCGATCTGACTGGGGTAACTAACTGGATAATGTTCCATCTGACTGGGGTAACTAACTGGATAATGTTCCATCTGACTGGGGTAACTAACTGGATAATGTTCCATCTGACTGGGGGTAACTAACTGGATAATGTTCCATCTGACTGGAGTAACTAACTGGATAATGTTCCATCTGACTGGGGTAACTAACTGGATAATGTTCCATCTGACTGGGGTAACTAACTGGATAATGTTCCATCTGACTGGGGTAACTAACTGGATAATGTTCCATCTGACTGGGGTAACTAACTGGATAATGTTCCATCTGACTGGGGTAACTAACTGGATAATGTTCCATCTGACTGGGGTAACTAACTGGATAATGTTCCATCTGACTGGAGATAACTAACTGGATAATGTTCGATCTGATTTGGGTAACTAACTGGACAATGTTCCATCTGACTGGGGTAACTAACTGGATAATGTTCCATCTGACTGGGGTAACTAACTGGATAATGGTCCATCTGACTGGGGTAACTAACTGGATAATGGTCCATCTGACTGGGGTAACTAACTGGATAATGTTCCATCTGACTGGGGTAACTAACTGGATAATGTTCCATCTGACTGGAGTAACTAACTGGATAATGTTCGATCTGACTGGAGTAACTAACTGGATAATGTTCCATCTGACTGGGGTAACTAACTGGATAATGTTCCATCTGACTGGAGTAACTAACTGGATAATGTTCCATCTGACTGGAGTAACTAACTGGATAATGTTCCATCTGACTGGGGTAACTAACTGGATAATGTTCCATCTGACTGGAGTAACTAACTGGATAATGTTCCATCTGACTGGGGTAACTAACTGGATAATGTTCGATCTGACTGGGGTAACTAACTGGATAATGTTCCATCTGACTGGAGTAACTAACTGGATAATGTTCCATCTGACTGGAGTAACTAATTGGATAATGTTCCATCTGACTGGAGTAACTAACTGGATAATGTTCCATCTGACTGGGGTAACTAACTGGATAATGTTCCATCTGACTGGAGTAACTAACTGGATAATGTTCCATCTGACTGGAGTAACTAACTGGATAATGTTCCATCTGACTGGGGTAACTAACTGGATAATGTTCCATCTGACTGGAGTAACTAACTGGATAATGTTCCATCTGACTGGAGTAACTAATTGGATAATGTTCCATCTGACTGGAGTAACTAACTGGATAATGTTCCATCTGACTGGGGTAACTAACTGGATAATGTTCCATCTGACTGGGGTAACTAACTGGATAATGTTCCATCTGACTGGGGTAACTAACTGGATAATGTTCGATCTGACTGGAGTAACTAACTGGATAATGTTCCATCTGACTGGAGTAACTAACTGGATAATGTTCCATCTGACTGGAGTAACTAATTGGATAATGTTCCATCTGACTGGGGTAACTAACTGGATAATGTTCCATCTGACTGGAGTAACTAATTGGATAATGTTCCATCTGACTGGAGTAACTAATTGGATAATGTCCCATCTGACTGGAGTAACTAATTGGATAATGTTCCATCTGACTGGAGTAACTAACTGGATAATGTTCCATCTGACTGGGGTAACTAACTGGATAATGTTTCATCTGACTGGGGTAACTAACTGGATAATGTTCCATCTGACTGGAGTAACTAACTGGATAATGTTCCATCTGACTGGAGTAACTAACTGGATAATGTTCCATCTGACTGGGGTAACTAACTGGATAATGTTCCATCTGACTGGAGTAACTAACTGGATAATGTTCCATCTGACTGGGTTAACTAACTGGACGATGTCTGAAAGAGCCGGTATGATGTCACCATTCCCGACTCAGTGACAGGTTGTTGAAAGAAAAGTACTTATGTGCACACAGGTGTGTTCATTGCTATCAACACAGACTGCTAGTCATAATATACTACATTTCACATTACCTGTTGTTCAATATCAAAAACCACTAAACTACATTACTCTCCAAATTGGGGTCACCGGAATTTCTTGACGTAAATTTGGGATTATTAGCAGAAAAATGTGGAAACCCAAGTGTTAAGATCTTAATGGAGAAACAATGGTTGACAACAGCAGTTCTACGTTCTGCCACACGGTGGTGCTGAACAGCCACTGAAGTTGACAAACAGAGTCTGTGAGTAGCTGTTATATGAGCCAGAGATAAAGCGTGCAGGACTTTGTTACACCTGATTCCGCTCATCGAGAACTTGGAACAAAAGCCTGCTGGAACAAAAGCCTGCACAACCTGCAGGTCTCCAGGATGAGGGTTGGGGACCCTGTCTATCTGGGAAACACATACTGGCACATTATATTGTCCATTACATGAATAATAAATACTAAATAGGTCATTTAGCAGACGCTCTGAAGCATGAAGACATCCATACCTTAGGCATGGGGAACTGGCATGACCCTGAACAGTAGTAGGCGTCAAAAGCCTTGGGAGATATAATCCACTCGTTCCAGCCAATGTCTGCAAAGTCCACCTTCAGGTAGCGGCGAGCGCAGTTCCGTGGTTCGTTCCACTGCTTCCTACGAGACTTCTTTATCGTCTGCTCGTCAAACTGCAGCAGGGGCATTTTACCGTCGTGCCTCTGGCTCTTGCCGCGCGTCTTTTTCCTCGGCCGACGGACTGGCTTGTTCTCCAGCGGTTCGTAGGGGCCGTTCTCGTCCCAGCCCGTCGTCTCATACGGGTACTCCGGCCCCGGTAATTCGTTGTTCTGGAGCGGGAGGAGGACGCTAGCAGAGCGCCGGCGTCTGTGAGGAGGCGCCTGTGGTTGCGCGGCGGTGTTGTTCCGAGCGTGCAGCCCCAGTCTATGGAAGCCCGAGGCGAGCGGCCGTTCTCCAGCCGCCGTCGTCGTTTGATGCCTCTGTAGTGTCGACACCACACTCTGGGGCTCGGAGATGGCCGAGTCGTTGGCGTAGACCAGGATGTATGGAGAGCGGTCTGAGAGGAGCTTCTTCCAGGGCCTGGGTCCAGGCTGTGATGCCACGTCTATCCCGATCAGCAGCTCATCATGATACTTGGCTTGGTTCACCACCCGGGTGATGTCCTTCCACTGCCAAGAGATGAAGTCCCTGTATAGTGTAGACACGTTGATCACAAAGTGGCCCAAAGCCCTGGTGTGGTTATCCACTGAGGCGAAGCTCCAGACACCCATCTGGACGTGGCTGTGTTTCCTGGGGCCGTGGCGGGACGGGGAGGGGGCTCCACAGCTCCTGTGCCTGGTGCTGCTGCTGCAGCCAGGGTGCTGGATGCTGTTCGGGAGGTCTCCTATGTAGTAGTGGAGCACAGCCGACAGGACGGCCTCGGACTTGGTGAGAGACGTCAGGTTGAAGATCTGGAGCTGCTGGTTGTTGATGGTGCCTGGAGGAGCAACAGGACGTGGTGATTAGTATAGAGCCCAACTGGGACACCAGGTGGGTGCAATTCATGATCAGGTATAACAGAAGACCAGCAGTTGTAGGGTAGATTAGAACATCCCTGGAATAAGTCCTTACAGGTCCACATATCCATAGAATTACATTAATTATAGGATCTCTATGTGCATATCGTTACGTTTTGTTTCAAACCTGTAGCAGAAAAGCAAAAAGCAATTAGAGGCTATTTAGGCCATGTCCACAAACCCTATAATTCAACAACCGTTTCAAAGCTTCATATGGCATTTTCTAGGGAAATGTTACAATAATAACCAATCACTAGTCATTTTGTTCCCAGATAACAAATGTTGGCTTGCCAAAATGTTGTTTGGAAAGTAATTTTTTTTAAATAACCAAAGGAGAACCTTAAGGGAACAATGTTCTGTGTGGGTTCACTGTAGGCTGCAGTGACATGCAGCGAACACAGCATTGTCTGCCTTTTCCATCCCCTGCATTATCAACACGTTCCAGTAGGGGGCGCTGTTTTCTTATGTATGGCTGCTGAAACCTGACGGGTCCTACATGGCAACAGGGCGCAGATACGCTAAAACTCTGTAGGTCTGTGGGGTTCTATCATATCAGTGGTTATATCCCAGTGTGACATCTGCATAACGGCCTCTTGAATGTAAAAACATGTATATTTAGGAGTTAAATGGGCAGAGTTTAGACCAGACATTCCATCAGAAAGTTGAATAAAGTTGAAACAAAATGCAGACGTAACACACCTGTCCTGTCATTGGCTACTCGCCCATAAACACAGACATAAACGACTAACAGGCTTGAAGGGCCACTGTTAGTCCTCGGCTACTAGACAACAGGTGAAGCAGCCGTTCCGTTTGGGTAATGGGCTCCGTGTTCCATTGGCTGGGCTGTTAGTCCACGGCTACCAAACAACAGGAGAAGCAGCCGTTCCGTTTGGGTAATGGGCTCCGTGTTCCATTGGCTGGGCTGTTAGTCCACGGCTACCAAACAACAGGAGAAGCAGCCGTTCCGTTTGGGTAATGGGCTCCGTGTTCCATTGGCTGGGCTGTTAGTCCACGGCTACCAAACAACAGGAGAAGCAGCCGTTCCGTTTGGGTAATGGGCTCCGTGTTCCATTGGCTGGGCTGTTAGTCCACGGCTACCAAACAACAGGAGAAGCAGCCGTTCCGTTTGGGTAATGGGCTCCGTGTTCCATTGGCTGGGCTTTGGATCAACAGGCGCTTTATAGCCCCAACTATACAACACAGAACTACACCCTAGACCCAATCTAGAAACTATATCTCCATACTATGAGTGTTGCTTCATGGTGCGTAAAAACACGCAGCGGTGGTTTGGAAAGATAGGTACCTCTATGCATTATCACAAGACTGTATAAAACATTAAGAACACCTTCCTAATATTGAGTTGCACAACCCCCCCCCCCCCTTTGCTCTCAGAACAGCCTCAATTTGTCGGGGCGTGGACTCTACAAGGTCTTTAAAGCGTTCCGCAGGGATGCTGGCCCATGTTGACTCCAATGCTTCCCACAGTTGTATCAAGTTGGCTGGATGTCCTTTGGGTGGTGGATCATTCTTGATACACATGGGAAACTGTTCAGCGTGACAAACCCAGCAGCATTGCAGTTCTTGACACACTCAAACCGTTGCGCCTGGCACCTACTACCATACCCTGTTTTAAAGGCACTTAAATATTTTGTCTTGCCCATTCACCCTCTGAATGGCACACACACACAATCCATGTCTCAATTGTCTCAAGGCTTAAACATCCTTCTTTAACCTGTCTCCTCCCCTTCATCTACACTGATTGAAGTGGATTTAACAGGTGACATCAATAAGGGATCATAGCTGTCACCTGGATTCACCTGGTCAGTCTATGTCATGGAAAGAGCAGGTGTTCATAATGTTTTGTACACACTATATACACACTCACTCACACACACTACACCACTACTCTTACACAAAACCCACACACATGAACATATACTACACACACACACACACATAACACACACTCATACCGACAACACAAACACACATACACCAATAGTTTCCTGCTGCTACTCTGTTCTTTATTTAACTCTTATTATTATCTATCCTGATGCCTAGTCACTTTACCCTGCCTTCATGTACATATCTTCCTCAAATACCTTATTATTATCTATCCTGATGCCTAGTCACTTTACCCTGCCTTCATGTACATATCTACCTCAAATACCTTATTATTATCTATCCTGATGTCTAGTCACTTTACCCTGCCTTCATGTCCATATCTACCTCAATTACCTTATTATTATCTATCCTGATGTCTAGTCACTTTACCCTGCCTTCATGTACATATCTACCTCAAATACCTTATTATTATCTATCCTGATGTCTAGTCACTTTACCCTGCCTTCATGTCCATATCTACCTCAATTACCTTATTATTATCTATCCTGATGTCTAGTCACTTTACCCTGCCTTCATGTACATATCTACCTCAAATACCTTATTATTATCTATCCTGATGCCTAGTCACTTTACCCTGCCTTCTTGTACATATCTACCTCAAATACCTTATTATTATCTATCCTGATGCCTAGTCACTTCACCCGGCCTTCATGGACATATCTACCTCAAATACCTTATTATTATCTATCCTGATGCCTAGTCACTTTACCCTGCCTTCATGTATATATCTACCTCAAATACCTTATTATTATCTATCCTGATGCCTAGTCACTTTACCCTGCCTTCATGTACATATCTACCTCAAATACCTTATTATTATCTATCCTGATGCCTAGTCACTTTACCCTGCCTTCATGTACATATCTACCTCAAATACCTTATTATTATCTATCCTGATGTCTAGTCACTTTACCCTGCCTTCATGTACATATCTACCTCAAATACCTTATTATTATCTATCCTGATGTCTAGTCACTTTACCCTGCCTTCATGTACATATCTACCTCAAATACCTTATTATTATCTATCCTGATGCCTAGTCACTTTACCCTGCCTTCATGTACATATCTACCTCAAATACCTTATTATTATCTATCCTGATGTCTAGTCACTTTACCCTGCCTTCATGTACATATCTACCTCAAATACCTTATTATTATCTATCCTGATGCCTAGTCACTTTACCCTGCCTTCATGTACATATCTACCACAAATACCTTATTATTATCTATCCTGATGCCTAGTCACTTTACCCTGCCTTCATGTACATATCTACCTCAAATACCGTATTATTATCTATCCTGATGCCTAGTCACTTTACCCTGCCTTCATGTACATATCTACCTCAAATACCGTATTATTATCTATCCTGATGCCTAGTCACTTTACCCTGCCTTCATGTATATATCTACCTCAAATACCTTATTATTATCTATCCTGATGTCTAGTCACTTTACCCTGCCTTCATGTATATATCTACCTCAAATACCGTATTATGATATATCCTGATGCCTAGTCACTTTACCCTGCCTTCATGTACATATCTACCTCAAATACCTTATTATTATCTATCCTGATGCCTAGTCACTTTACCCTGCCTTCATGTACATATCTACCTCAAATACCTTATTATTATCTATCCTGATGCCTAGTCACTTTACCCTGCCTTCATGTACATATCTACCTCAAATACCTTATTATTATCTATCCTGATGCCTAGTCACTTTACCCTGCCTTCATGTACATATCTACCTCAAATACCTTATTATTATCTATCCTGATGCCTAGTCACTTTACCCTGCCTTCATGTACATATCTACCTCAAATACCTTATTATTATCTATCCTGATGCCTAGTCACTTTACCCTGCCTTCATGTACATATCTACCTCAAATACCTTATTATTATCTATCCTGATGTCTAGTCACTTTACCCTGCCTTCATGTACATATCTACCTCAAATACCTTATTATGATCTATCCTGATGCCTAGTCACTTTACCCTGCCTTCATGTATATATCTACCTCAAATACCGTATTATGATATATCCTGATGCCTAGTCACTTTACCCTGCCTTCATGTACATATCTACCTCAAATACCTTATTATTATCTATCCTGATGCCTAGTCACTTTACCCTGCCTTCATGTACATATCTACCTCAATACCTTATTATTATCTATCCTGATGCCTAGTCACTTTACCCTGCCTTCATGTACATATCTACCTCAAATACCTTATTATTATCTATCCTGATGCCTAGTCACTTTACCCTGCCTTCATGTACATATCTACCTCAAATACCTTATTATTATCTATCCTGATGCCTAGTCACTTTACCCTGCCTTCATGTACATATCTACCTCAAATACCTTATTATTATCTATCCTGATGCCTAGTCACTTTACCTGGCCTTCATGTACATATCTACCTCA
>NC_059207.1:28999896-29034896 GCF_020615455.1 Coregonus clupeaformis
AGCATGATGTTTCCACCCCCATGCTTCACAGTAGGTATGGTGTTCTTTGGATGCAACTCAGCATTCTTTGTCCTCCAAACACGACGAGTTGAGTTTTTACCAAAAAGTTATATTTTGGTTTCATCTGACCATATGACATTCTCCCAATCCTCTTCTGGATCATCCAAATGCACTCTAGCAAACTTCAGACGGGCCTGGACATGTACTGGCTTAAGCAGGGGGACACGTCTGGCACTGCAGGATTTGAGTCCCTGGCGGCGTAGTGTGTTACTGATGGTAGGCTTTGTTACTTTGGTCCCAGCTCTCTGCAGGTCATTCACTAGGTCCCCCCGTGTGGTTCTGGGATTTTTGCTCACCGTTCTTGTGATCATTTTGACCCCACGGGGTGAGATCTTGCGTGGAGCCCCAGATCGAGGGAGATTATCAGTGGTCTTGTATGTCTTCCATTTCCTAATAATTGCTCCCACAGTTGATTTCTTCAAACCAAGCTGCTTACCTATTGCAGATTCAGTCTTCCCAGCCTGGTGCAGGTCTACAATTTTGTTTCTGGTGTCCTTTGACAGCTCTTTGGTCTTGGCCATAGTGGAGTTTGGAGTGTGACTGTTTGAGGTTGTGGACAGGTGTCTTTTATACTGATAACAAGTTCAAACAGGTGCCATTAATATAGGTAACGAGTGGAGGACAGAGGAGCCTCCTAAAGAAGAAGTTACAGGTCTGTGAGAGCCAGAAATCTTGCTTGTTTGTAGGTGACCAAATACTTATTTTCCACCATAATTTGCAAATAAATTCATTAAAAATCCTACAATGTGATTTTCTGGATTTTCTCAATTTGTCTGTCATAGTTGACGTGTACCTATGATGAAAATTACAGGCCTCTCTCATCTTTTTAAGTGGGAGAACTTGCACAATTGGTGGCTGACTAAATACTTTTTTCCCCCACTGTATGTCACGCAATAAAATGCAAATTAATTACTTAAAAATCATACAATGTGATTTTCTGGATTTTTGTTATAGATTCCGTCTCTCACAGTTGAAGTGTACCTATGATAAAAATTACAGACCTCTACATGCTTTGTAAGTAGGAAAACCTGCAAAATCGGCAGTGTATCAAATACTTGTTCTCCCCACTGTATATACGTGTTTGTTTTGGGCTTCGTCCCCGTCGTTGTTCATGACGAAAAAACTGTGGAGAACGTTGAACACTATTATGGGTAGGAATTGGACCACCTCTTTTGTTGAATCAGAGGGTATATTTATTACAAAACCACACGACATCGCAAACTACTTTAATGAATATTTTACAGGCGAAGTGGACAAGTTGAGGAATGCCATGAGTCCGACTGATGGCTCCATGTCATATACCCTTATAAAAGACTGTTTCATGAAGGAGGGGCAATGCATGTTCGAATTTCACCAAGTAGAAAGGGAAAAGGTTGAAAGGATGCTGTTGTCTCTTCCCTCTCATCTAGTGTTGCTAGATTTCAGTGCTGCTGATATACAGTTGAAGTGGGAAGTTTACATACACCTTTGCCAAATACATTTAAACTCAGTTTTTCACAATTCCTGACATTTAATCCTAGTAAAAATTCCCTGTCTTAGGTCAGTTAGGATCACCACTTTATTTTAAGAATGTTAAATGTCAGAATAATAGTAGAGAGAATGATTTATTTCAGCTTTTATTTCTTTCATCACATTCCCAGTGGGTCAGACGTTTACATACACTCAATTAGTATTTGGTAGCATTGCCTTTAAATTGTTTAACTTGGGTCAAACGTTTCGGGGAGCCTTCCACAAGCTTCCCACAATAAGTTGGGTGAATTTTGGCCCATTTCTCCTGACTGAGCTGGTGTAACTGAGTCAGGTTTGGAGGCCTCCTTGCTCGCACACGCTTTTACAGTTCTGCCCACACATTTTCTATAGGATTGAGGTCAGGGCTTTGTGATGGCCACTCCAATACCTTGACTTTGTTGTCCTTAAGCCATTTTGCCACAACTTTGGAAGTATGCTTGGGGTCATTGTCCATTTGGAAGACCCATTTGAGACCAAGCTTTAACTTCCTGACTGATGTCTTGAGATGTTGCTTCAATATATCCACATCATTTTCCTTCCTCATGATGCCATCTATTTTGTGAAGTGCACCAGCTCCTCCTGCAGCAAAGCACCCCCACAGCATGATGCTGCCACCCCCGTGCTTCACAGTTGGGAAGGTGTTCTTCGGCTTGCAGGCTACCCCCTTTTTCCTCCAAACATAACGATGGGCATTATTGCCAAACAGTTCTATTTTTGTTTCATCAGACCAGAGGAGATTTCTCCAAAAAGTACGATCTTTGTCCCCATGTGCAGTTGCAAACCGTAGTCTGGCTTTTTTATGGTGGTTTTGGAGCAGTGGCTTCTTCCTTGCTGAGCGGCATTTCAGGTTATGTCCATATAGGACTTGTTTTACTGTGGATATAGATACTTTTGTAACTGTTTCCTCCAGTCTCTTCACAAGGTCCTTTGCTGTTGTTCTGGAATTGATTTGCACTTTTCGCACCAAAGTACGTTCATCTCTAGGAGACAGAACGTGTCTCCTTCCTGAGCGGTATGACGGCTGTGTGGTCCCATGGTGTTTATACTTGCGTCCTATTGTTTGTACAAATGAACGTGGTACCTTCAGGTGTTTGGAAATTGCTCCCAAGGATGACCCGACTTGTGGAGGTCTACAATTTTATTTCTGAGGTCTTGCCTGATTTCTTTTGATTTTCCCATGATGTCAAGCAAAGAGGCACTGAGTTTCAAGGTATGCCTTGAAATACAGCCACAGGTACACCTCCAATTGACTCAAATTATGTCAATTAGCCTATCAGAAGCTTCTAAAGCCATGACATCATTTTCTGGAATTTTCCAAACTGTTTAAAGGCACAGTCAACTTAGTGTATGTAAACTTCTGACCCACTGGAATTGTGATACAGTGAATTATAAGTGAAATAATCTGTCTGTAAACAATTGTTGGAAAAATTACTTGTGTCATGCACAAAGTAGATGTCCTAACCGACTTACCAAAACTATAGTTTGTTAACAAGAAATGTGTGGAGTGGTTGAAAAACAGGTGTATGTAAACTTCCGACTTCAACTGTATTAGCCATATCTAAGAAAACCACAGATCCAAAGGCTGGGCCTAATATTGTGTATAAGAGGTCATACAATACGTTTTGTAGTGATTCCTATGTTGTTGATGTAAAGAATATTTGTTGGTCTGTGGTGTGTAATGAGGAGCAAACAGACACATTTATGAAATTGCTTATTCCAGTTACTAATAAGCATGCACCCATTAAGAAAATGACTGTAAAAACTGTTAAATCCCTGTGGATTGATGAGGAATTTAAAAATTGTATGATTGAGATGGATTAGGCAAAAGGAATGGCAAATAAGTCTGGCTGCACAACCGATTGGCAAACGAAAATCTCTCATGTCTCAAAGTGGAAGAGGGATTGACTTCATCACTGCTTGTTTTTGTAAGAGGTGTTGACAAGCTGAATGTACCGAGCTGTCTGTTTAAACTACTATCACACAACTCGGAAACCCATGCATACCCCACAAGACATGTCACCAAAGGTCTCTTCACAATCCCCAAGTCCAGAACAGACTATGGGAGGCGCACAGTACTACATAGAGCCATGACTACATGGAACTCTATTCTACATCAAGTAACTGATGCAAGCAGTAGAATCAGATTTAAAAACAGATAAAAATACACCTTATGGAACAGCGGGGACTGTGAAGAGACACACATACAGGCACAGACACACATGATAAGACACGTCCTCTACACACACGTACACATGGATTTTATATTGTAGATATGTGGTAGTAGAGTAGTGGCCTGAGGGAACACACTTAATGTGTGGTGAAAAGTGTTATGAAATGTAATATCATGTAATATTTTTAATTGTATATAACTGCCTTAATGTTACTGCCTAATGGGGATCCATAATAAACCCCAGGAAGAGTAGCTGCTGCCTTGGCAGGAACTAATGGGGATCCATAATAAACCCCAGGAAGAGTAGCTGCTGCCTTGGAAGGAACTAATGGGGATCCATAATAAACCCCAGGAAGAGTAGCTGCTGCCTTGGCAGGAACTAATGGGGATCCATAATAAACCCCAGGAAGAGTAGCTGCTGCCTTGGCAGGAACTAATGGGGATCCATAATAAACCCCAGGAAGAGTAGCTGCTGCCTTGGCAGGAACTAATGGGGATCCATAATAAACCCCAGGAAGAGTAGCTGCTGCCTTGGCAGGAACTAATGGGGATCCATAATAAACCCCAGGAAGAGTAGCTGCTGCCTTGGCAGGAACTAATGGGGATCCTTAATAAACCCCAGGAAGAGTAGCTGCTGCCTTGGCAGGAACTAATGGGGATCCATAATAAACCCCAAGAAGAGTAACTGCTGCCTTGGCAGGAACTAATGGGGATCCATAATAAACCCCAGGAAGAGTAGCTGCTGCCTTGGCAGGAACTAATGGGGATCCATAATAAACCCCAGGAAGAGTAGCTGCTGCCTTGGCAGGAACTAATGGGGATCCATAATAAACCCCAGGAAGAGTAGCTGCTGCCTTGGCAGGAACTAATGGGGATCCATAATAAACCCCAGGAAGAGTAGCTGCTGCCTTGGCAGGAACTAATGGGGATCCTTAATAAACCCCAGGAAGAGTAGCTGCTGCCTTGGCAGGAACTAATGGGGATCCATAATAAACCCCAGGAAGAGTAGCTGCTGCCTTGGCAGGAACTAATGGGGATCCATAATAATCCCCAGGAAGAGTAGCTACTGCCTTGGCAGGAACTAATGAGGATCCATAATAAACCCCAGGAAGAGTAGCTGCTGCCTTGGCAGGAACTAATGGGGATCCATAATAAACCCCAGGAAGAGTAGCTGCTGCCTTGACAGGAACTAATGGGGATCCATAATAAACCCCAGGAAGAGTAGCTGCTGCCTTGGCAGGAACTAATGGGGATCCATAATAAACCCCAGGAAGAGCAGATGCTGCCTTGGCAGGAACTAATGGGGATCCATAATAAACCCCAGGAAGAGTAGCTGCTGCTTTGGCAGGAACTAATGGGGATCCATAATAAACCCCAGGAAGAGTAGCTGCTGCCTTGGCAGGAACTAATGGGGATCCATAATAAACCCCAGGAAGAGTAGCTGCTGCCTTGACAGGAACTAATGGGGATCCATAATAAACCCCAGGAAGAGTAGCTGCTGCCTTGGCAGGAACTAATGGGGATCCATAATAAACCCCAGGAAGAGTAGCTGCTGCCTTGGCAGGAACTAATGGGGATCCATAATAAACCCCAGGAAGAGTAGCTGCTGCCTTGGCAGGAACTAATGGGGATCCATAATAAATACACATACAAATACAAACAAGTTTAAAATATATCCCAGGTCTAAATCAGAGCAGAAAGCCTCTCCATCCCAGTATGGAAGTTGTAGACTTTCTCTTCAATTCATCTCCAACTAGAAGTCCTTCTCTGACCTAAATTCACCTCTTCACTTGGTGACATCTAGTAGAAGCAGAAACCCTGCATCTTAAACGTCCAATAAAAGAGAAGGGAAACAGCCATTTAATTCAGACTTTATTGTTACAATCATTACTATTTTAGTAAAAGCCTCGTGACCAATATTTAATGGAATATGTGATGACCCATCCTGGTTGTTGTTCTTTGGTAATTAAACATCACAGCCACATCTCCTACAGGCTGTTTCAGAGTGATCTACAATCAAAGCTAAGGAAACAGCGAACTGAAAACACATCAAACTAACAGAACAAACAGCGAACTGAAAACACATCAAACTAACAGAACAAACAGCGAACTGAAAACACATCAAACTAACAGAACGGGTGCAGCGAACTCAAATGAGCCACCCGCCCACCACCGCAACAAATATTTCTCTAGTCAATTATTTGTAAACTCCCCATTCTCTCTCTCTGTGGACTGGAAATAGTCATTAAATGAGTGATTTGTAAATGATAGAGGGCTTTGATGTAGCTAGTAAACCAGTGGTCTGTCCCAAATGGCACCCTATTCAACAGTAGTGCACTATATAGGGAATAGGATGCCATTTGGGACGCAACCAGGTCTGCCTGGCATCTGGGAGGGAGGGAGGGATGGAGGGATGGAGGGAGGGCGTGAGGGAGGAGGAGGAAGAATGCCTGGAGCATTTCCCTCGCTTCCTTTCTCATTGTGGAGACGGGCAGGCAGCATTCTTCAGATCCGATTGGATCAGCCTGAGGGGCTGCCCCGTCTCTCAGAGCTCTTCCGTCTTTAATTTGTTTAGACAAACAGCTATAAACATGTAGAGAGCAGCAGAGCAGGGTGAAACTAAACTAAAGTAGAGTAGACTAGCCTCCAGGCCTCATGTCCTCTTACAGCAGCAGGGTGAAACTAAGCTAAAGTAGAGTAGACTAGCCTCCAGGCCTCATGTCCTCTTACAACAGGGTGAAACTAAGCTAAAGTAGAGTAGACTAGCCTCCAGGCCTCATGTCCTCTTACAGCAGCAGGGTGAAACTAAGCTAAAGTAGAGTAGACTAGCCTCCAGGCCTCATGTCCTCTTACAGCAGGGTGAAACTAAGCTAAAGTAGAGTAGACTAGCCTCCAGGCCTCATGTCCTCTTACAGCAGGGGTGAAACTAAGCTAAAGTAGAGTAGACTAGCCTCCAGGCCTCATGTCCTCTTACAGCAGGGGTGAAACTAAGCTAAAGTAGAGTAGACTAGCCTCCAGGCCTCATGTCCTCTTACAGGCAGGGTGAAACTAAGCTAAAGTAGAGTAGACTAGCCTCCAGGCCTCATGTCCTCTTACAGGCAGGGTGAAACTAAGCTAAAGTAGAGTAGACTAGCCTCCAGGCCTCATGTCCTCTTACAGGCAGGGTGAAACTAAGCTAAAGTAGAGTAGACTAGCCTCCAGGCCTCATGTCCTCTTACAGCAGGGTGAAACTAAGCTAAAGTAGAGTAGACTAGCCTCCAGGCCTCATGTCCTCTTACAGCAGGGTGAAACTAAGCTAAAGTAGAGTAGACTAGCCTCCAGGCCTCATGTCCTCTTACAGCAGCAGGGTGAAACTAAGCTAAAGTAGAGTAGACTAGCCTCCAGGCCTCATGTCCTCTTACAGCAGGGGTGAAACTAAGCTAAAGTAGAGTAGACTAGCCTCCAGGCCTCATGTCCTCTTACAGCAGGGTGAAACTAAGCTAAAGTAGAGTAGACTAGCCTCCAGGCCTCATGTCCTCTTACAGCAGGGTGAAACTAAGCTAAAGTAGAGTAGACTAGCCTCCAGGCCTCATGTCCTCTTACAGCAGGGGTGAAACTAAGCTAAAGTAGAGTAGACTAGCCTCCAGGCCTCATGTCCTCTTACAGCAGGGTGAAACTAAGCTAAAGTAGAGTAGACTAGCCTCCAGGCCTCATGTCCTCTTACAGCAGGGTGAAACTAAGCTAAAGTAGAGTAGACTAGCCTCCAGGCCTCATGTCCTCTTACAGCAGCAGGGTGAAACTAAGCTAAAGTAGAGTAGACTAGCCTCCAGGCCTCATGTCCTCTTACAGCAGCAGGGTGAAACTAAGCTAAAGTAGAGTAGACTAGCCTCCAGGCCTCATGTCCTCTTAGCAGCAGGGTGAAACTAAGCTAAAGTAGAGTAGACTAGCCTCCAGGCCTCATGTCCTCTTACAGCAGGGTGAAACTAAGCTAAAGTAGAGTAGACTAGCCTCCAGGCCTCATGTCCTCTTACAGCAGCAGGGTGAAACTAAGCTAAAGTAGAGTAGACTAGCCTCCAGGCCTCATGTCCTCTTACAGCAGGGTGAAACTAAGCTAAAGTAGAGTAGACTAGCCTCCAGGCCTCATGTCCTCTTACAGCAGGGTGAAACTAAGCTAAAGTAGAGTAGACTAGCCTCCAGGCCTCATGTCCTCTTACAGCAGGGTGAAACTAAGCTAAAGTAGAGTAGACTAGCCTCCAGGCCTCATGTCCTCTTACAGCAGGGTGAAACTAAGCTAAAGTAGAGTAGACTAGCCTACAGGCCTCATGTCCTCTTACAGCAGCAGGGTGAAACTAAGCTAAAGTAGAGTAGACTAGCCTCCAGGCCTCATGTCCTCTTACAGCAGCAGGGTGAAACTAAGCTAAAGTAGAGTAGACTAGCCTCCAGGCCTCATGTCCTCTTACAGCAGGGGTGAAACTAAGCTAAAGTAGAGTAGACTAGCCTCCAGGCCTCATGTCCTCTTACAGCAGGGTGAAACTAAGCTAAAGTAGAGTAGACTAGCCTCCAGGCCTCATGTCCTCTTACAGCAGCAGGGTGAAACTAAGCTAAAGTAGAGTAGACTAGCCTCCAGGCCTCATGTCCTCTTACAGCAGGGTGAAACTAAGCTAAAGTAGAGTAGACTAGCCTCCAGGCCTCATGTCCTCTTACAGCAGGGTGAAACTAAGCTAAAGTAGAGTAGACTAGCCTCCAGGCCTCATGTCCTCTTACAGCAGGGTGAAACTAAGCTAAAGTAGAGTAGACTAGCCTCCAGGCCTCATGTCCTCTTACAGCAGGGTGAAACTAAGCTAAAGTAGAGTAGACTAGCCTCCAGGCCTCATGTCCTCTTACAGCAGGGTGAAACTAAGCTAAAGTAGAGTAGACTAGCCTCCAGGCCTCATGTCCTCTTACAGCAGCAGGGTGAAACTAAGCTAAAGTAGAGTAGACTAGCCTCCAGGCCTCATGTCCTCTTACAGCAGGGTGAAACTAAGCTAAAGTAGAGTAGACTAGCCTCCAGGCCTCATGTCCTCTTACAGCAGGGTGAAACTAAGCTAAAGTAGAGTAGACTAGCCTCCAGGCCTCATGTCCTCTTACAGCAGGGTGAAACTAAGCTAAAGTAGAGTAGACTAGCCTCCAGGCCTCATGTCCTCTTACAGCAGCAGGGTGAAACTAAGCTAAAGTAGAGTAGACTAGCCTCCAGGCCTCATGTCCTCTTACAGCAGGGTGAAACTAAGCTAAAGTAGAGTAGACTAGCCTCCAGGCCTCATGTCCTCTTACAGCAGGGGTGAAACTAAGCTAAAGTAGAGTAGACTAGCCTCCAGGCCTCATGTCCTCTTACAGCAGCAGGGTGAAACTAAGCTAAAGTAGAGTAGACTAGCCTCCAGGCCTCATGTCCTCTTACAGCAGGGGTGAAACTAAGCTAAAGTAGAGTAGACTAGCCTCCAGGCCTCATGTCCTCTTACAGCAGGGTGAAACTAAGCTAAAGTAGAGTAGACTAGCCTCCAGGCCTCATGTCCTCTTACAGCAGGGTGAAACTAAGCTAAAGTAGAGTAGACTAGCCTCCAGGCCTCATGTCCTCTTACAGCAGCAGGGTGAAACTAAGCTAAAGTAGAGTAGACTAGCCTCCAGGCCTCATGTCCTCTTACAGCAGCAGGGTGAAACTAAGCTAAAGTAGAGTAGACTAGCCTCCAGGCCTCATGTCCTCTTACAGCAGGGTGAAACTAAGCTAAAGTAGAGTAGACTAGCCTCCAGGCCTCATGTCCTCTTACAGCAGGGGTGAAACTAAGCTAAAGTAGAGTAGACTAGCCTCCAGGCCTCATGTCCTCTTACAGCAGAGGGTGAAACTAAGCTAAAGTAGAGTAGACTAGCCTCCAGGCCTCATGTCCTCTTACAGCAGGGGTGAAACTAAGCTAAAGTAGAGTAGACTAGCCTCCAGGCCTCATGTCCCTCTTACAGCAGCAGGGTGAAACTAAGCTAAAGTAGAGTAGACTAGCCTCCAGGCCTCATGTCCTCTTACAGCAGGGTGAAACTAAGCTAAAGTAGAGTAGACTAGCCTCCAGGCCTCATGTCCTCTTACAGCAGGGTGAAACTAAGCTAAAGTAGAGTAGACTAGCCTCCAGGCCTCATGTCCTCTTACAGCAGGGTGAAACTAAGCTAAAGTAGAGTAGACTAGCCTCCAGGCCTCATGTCCTCTTACAGCAGCAGGGTGAAACTAAGCTAAAGTAGAGTAGACTAGCCTCCAGGCCTCATGTCCTCTTACAGCAGCAGGGTGAAACTAAGCTAAAGTAGAGTAGACTAGCCTCCAGGCCTCATGTCCTCTTACAGCAGGGTGAAACTAAGCTAAAGTAGAGTAGACTAGCCTCCAGGCCTCATGTCCTCTTACAGCAGCAGGGTGAAACTAAGCTAAAGTAGAGTAGACTAGCCTCCAGGCCTCATGTCCTCTTACAGCAGCAGGGTGAAACTAAGCTAAAGTAGAGTAGACTAGCCTCCAGGCCTCATGTCCTCTTACAGCAGGGGGTGAAACTAAGCTAAAGTAGAGTAGACTAGCCTCCAGGCCTCATGTCCTCTTACAGCAGGGTGAAACTAAGCTAAAGTAGAGTAGACTAGCCTCCAGGCCTCATGTCCTCTTACAGCAGCAGGGTGAAACTAAGCTAAAGTAGAGTAGACTAGCCTCCAGGCCTCATGTCCTCTTAGCAGCAGGGTGAAACTAAGCTAAAGTAGAGTAGACTAGCCTCCAGGCCTCATGTCCTCTTACAGCAGCGGGTGAAACTAAGCTAAAGTAGAGTAGACTAGCCTCCAGGCCTCATGTCCTCTTACAGCAGGGTGAAACTAAGCTAAAGTAGAGTAGACTAGCCTCCAGGCCTCATGTCCTCTTACAGCAGCAGGGTGAAACTAAGCTAAAGTAGAGTAGACTAGCCTCCAGGCCTCATGTCCTCTTACAGCAGGGTGAAACTAAGCTAAAGTAGAGTAGACTAGCCTCCAGGCCTCATGTCCTCTTACAGCAGCAGGGTGAAACTAAGCTAAAGTAGAGTAGACTAGCCTCCAGGCCTCATGTCCTCTTACAGCAGGGGTGAAACTAAGCTAAAGTAGAGTAGACTAGCCTCCAGGCCTCATGTTCTCTTACAGCAGGGTGAAACTAAGCTAAAGTAGAGTAGACTAGCCTCCAGGCCTCATGTTCTCTTACAGCAGGGTGAAACTAAGCTAAAGTAGAGTAGACTAGCCTCCAGGCCTCATGTTCTCTTACAGGCAGGGTGAAACTAAGCTAAAGTAGAGTAGACTAGCCTCCAGGCCTCATGTCCTCTTACAGCAGGGTGAAACTAAGCTAAAGTAGAGTAGACTAGCCTCCAGGCCTCATGTCCTCTTACAGCAGGGTGAAACTAAGCTAAAGTAGAGTAGACTAGCCTCCAGGCCTCATGTCCTCTTACAGCAGCAGGGTGAAACTAAGCTAAAGTAGAGTAGACTAGCCTCCAGGCCTCATGTCCTCTTACAGCAGGGTGAAACTAAGCTAAAGTAGAGTAGACTAGCCTCCAGGCCTCATGTCCTCTTACAGCAGGGTGAAACTAAGCTAAAGTAGAGTAGACTAGCCTCCAGGCCTCATGTCCTCTTACAGCAGCAGGGTGAAACTAAGCTAAAGTAGAGTAGACTAGCCTCCAGGCCTCATGTCCTCTTACAGCAGGGTGAAACTAAGCTAAAGTAGAGTAGACTAGCCTCCAGGCCTCATGTCCTCTTACAGCAGAGGGTGAAACTAAGCTAAAGTAGAGTAGACTAGCCTCCAGGCCTCATGTCCTCTTAAGCAGCAGGGTGAAACTAAGCTAAAGTAGAGTAGACTAGCCTCCAGGCCTCATGTCCTCTTAGCAGCAGGGTGAAACTAAGCTAAAGTAGAGTAGACTAGCCTCCAGGCCTCATGTCCTCTTACAGCAGGGTGAAACTAAGCTAAAGTAGAGTAGACTAGCCTCCAGGCCTCATGTCCTCTTACAGCAGCAGGGTGAAACTAAGCTAAAGTAGAGTAGACTAGCCTCCAGGCCTCATGTCCCTCTTACAGCAGGGTGAAACTAAGCTAAAGTAGAGTAGACTAGCCTCCAGGCCTCATGTCCTCTTACAGCAGGGTGAAACTAAGCTAAAGTAGAGTAGACTAGCCTCCAGGCGTCATGTCCTCTTACAGCAGCAGGGTGAAACTAAGCTAAAGTAGAGTAGACTAGCCTCCAGGCCTCATGTCCTCTTACAGCAGCAGGGTGAAACTAAGCTAAAGTAGAGTAGACTAGCCTCCAGGCCTCATGTCCTCTTACGGCAGGGTGAAACTAAGCTAAAGTAGAGTAGACTAGCCTCCAGGCCTCATGTCCTCTTACAGCAGCAGGGTGAAACTAAGCTAAAGTAGAGTAGACTAGCCTCCAGGCCTCATGTCCTCTTACAGCAGGGTGAAACTAAGCTAAAGTAGAGTAGACTAGCCTCCAGGCCTCATGTCCTCTTACAGCAGGGTGAAACTAAGCTAAAGTAGAGTAGACTAGCCTCCAGGCCTCATGTCCTCTTACAGCAGGGTGAAACTAAGCTAAAGTAGAGTAGACTAGCCTCCAGGCCTCATGTCCTCTTACAGCAGCAGGGTGAAACTAAGCCAAAGTAGAGTAGACTAGCCTCCAGGCCTCATGTCCTCTTACAGCAGGGTGAAACTAAGCTAAAGTAGAGTAGACTAGCCTCCAGGCCTCATGTCCTCTTACAGCAGCAGGGTGAAACTAAGCTAAAGTAGAGTAGACTAGCCTCCAGGCCTCATGTCCTCTTACAGCAGGGGTGAAACTAAGCTAAAGTAGAGTAGACTAGCCTCCAGGCCTCATGTCCTCTTACAGCAGCAGGGTGAAACTAAGCTAAAGTAGAGTAGACTAGCCTCCAGGCCTCATGTCCTCTTACAGCAGGGTGAAACTAAGCTAAAGTAGAGTAGACTAGCCTCCAGGCCTCATGTCCTCTTACAGCAGGTTCCTGGTTCCCGCTCCAAGGCATCCTATTCTCTATGTACTGTAGTGCACTACTTTTGACCAGAGCCCTGGTAGTGCATTACAGAGAAAATAGGGTGCCATTTGGGACGTGCCCTTAAAACAATCTGGGACTGCCTTTACTACGGGGAATACAAACAATTAAGGCCCCACCAAGAGAGGACAGCGGGGCTTGACTGGCTGCACTCAAAACACTCTGACTGGCTGCACTTTAAAACACACTGACTGGCTGCACTCAAAACACACTGACTGGCTGCACTCAAAACACACTGACTGGCTGCACTCAAAACACTCTGACTGAGTTAGTATAACTCTGCATCCCAACATCATAACACTCGGCCCCTAGGTTTACCTGCAGTGTTGGTGGAGTTTACATCTGAACAAGGAGACGAGACCAAGCTCCCCAACTGTCTGTCTACCGAACACAAATCTACATAACAGCTCATAAAGTCTCTGATGGATTGGGATTATTTGTATATATTGATGAACTATCTCTAACTGGGGATAGACTTGATCATAACATCTGACTGGGGATAGACATGATCCAAGATAAGAGTTTACCAGCGGTGAAGTCTACCACAAGGTCTGATTGTATGTTATTTTGTTGTTTGGCTTTTCCATGGGACATTCAGTGTGCAGCCTTTCTCCCTCCAGGATGGCTACACCGTCATCAGTCCTCAGTCCCCACACCCAGATGGAGAGGCTTTATAGCAAGAGGCAGGAGTAGCAGCACGTCATGAACCTTTATTACATCAAATTAGAGGCTTCCAGTGAGTTACAATATGTGTTTCATAGCAGTGTGAGGTGGTGGTAGCAGGGAGGGGGACAGGGGAGCGGTTAGGTCTAGGTGATTAATAGCAGTGTGAGGTGAGGTGGTGGTAGCAGGGAGGGGGACGAGGGAACAGTTAGGTCTAGGTGATTAATAGCAGGTGAGGTGGTGGTAGCAGGGAGGGGGACAGGAACCAAGTTAGGTCTAGGTGATTAATAGCAGTGTGAGGTGAGGTGGTGGTAGCAGGAGGGAGACAGGGAGCCAGTTAGGGTCTAGGTGATTAATAGCAGTGTGAGGTGGTGGTAGCAGGGAGGGGGACAGGGAGCCGGTTAGGTCTAGGTGATTAATAGCAGTGTGAGGTGGTGGTAGCAGGGAGGGGGACAGGAGCGAGTTAGGTCTAGGTGATTAATAGCAGTGTGAGGTGGTGGTAGCAGGGAGGGGACAGGGAGGCGGTTAGGTCTAGGTGATTAATAGCAGTGTGAGGTGGTGGTAGCAGGAGGGGGACAGGGGAGCGGTTAGGTCTAGGTGATTAATAGCAGTGTGAGGTGAGGTGGTGGTAGCAGGGAGGGGGACAGGGGAGCGGTTAGGTCTAGGTGATTAATAGCAGTGTGAGGTGGTGGTAGCAGGGAGGGGGACAGGGGAGCGGTTAGGTCTAGGTGATTAATAGCAGTGTGAGGTGAGGTGGTGGTAGCAGGGAGGGGGACAGGGGAACGGTTAGGTCTAGGTGATTAATAGCAGTGTGAGGTGAGGTGGTAGCAGGGAGGGAGACAGGGGAGCGGTTAGGTCTAGGGTGATTAATAGCAGTGTGAGGTGAGGTGGTAGCAGGAGGGGGACAGGGAGCGGTTAGGTCTAGGTGATTAATAGCAGTGTGAGGTGAGGTGGTGGTAGCAGGGAGGGAGACAGGGGAGCCAGGTTAGGTCTAGGTGATTAATAGCAGTGTGAGGTGGTGGTAGCAGGGAGGGGGACAGGGGAGCCGGTTAGGTCTAGGTGATTAATAGCAGTGTGAGGTGGTGGTAGCAGGAGGGGGACAGGAGCCGGTTAGGTCTAGGTGATTAATAGCAGTGTGAGGTGGTGGTAGCAGGGAGGGACAGGGAGCGGTTAGGTCTAGGGTGATTAATAGCAGTGTGAGGTGGTGGTAGCAGGAGGGGGACAGGGAGCGAGTTAGGTCTAGGGTGATTAATAGCAGTGTGAGGTGGTGGTAGCAGGGAGGAGACAGGGGAGCGGTTAGGTCCAGGGGTGATTAATAGCAGTGTGAGGTGGTGGTAGCAGGGAGGGGGACAGGGGAGCGGTTAGGTCTAGGTGATTAATAGCAGTGTGAGGTGGTGGTAGCAGGAGGAGACAGGGAGCGTTAGGTCCGGGTGATTAATAGCAGTGGAGGTGGTGGTAGCAGGGAGGGGGGACAGGGGAGCCGCTAGGGTCTAGGTGATTAATAGCAGTGTGAGGTGGTGGTAGCAGGGAGGGGACAGGGGAGCGGTTAGGTCTAGGTGATTAATAGCAGTGTGAGGTGGTGGTAGCAGGGAGGGGGACAGGAGCGGTTAGGTCTAGGTGATTAATAGCAGTGTGAGGTGAGGTGGTGGTAGCAGGGAGGGAGACAGGGGAGCGGTTAGGTCTAGGTGATTAATAGCAGTGAGGTGGTGGTAGCAGGGAGGGGGGACAGGGGAGCGGTTAGGTCTAGGTGATTAATAGCAGTGTGAGGTGGTGGTAGCGAGGGAGGGGACAGGGAGCGGTTAGGTCTAGGTGATTAATAGCAGTGGAGGTGGTGGTAGCAGGAGGGGGACAGGGAGCCGGTTAGGTCCAGGTGATTAATAGCAGTGTGAGGTGGTGGTAGCAGGGAGGGGACAGGGAGCGGTTAGGTCTAGGTGATTAATAGCAGTGTGAGGTGGTGGTAGCAGGGAGGGAGACAGGGGAGCGGTTAGGTCTAGGTGATTAATAGCAGTGTGAGGTGGTGGTAGCAGGGAGGGGGACAGGGGAGCGGTTAGGTCTAGGTGATTAATAGCAGTGTGAGGTGGTGGTAGCAGGGAGGGGACAGGGGAGCGGTTAGGGTCTAGGTGATTAATAGCAGTGTGAGGTGGTGGTAGCAGGGAGGGGACAGGGGAGCGGGTTAGGTCTAGGTGATTAATAGCAGTGTGAGGTGGTGGTAGCAGGAGAGGGGACAGGGGAGCGGTTAGGTCTAGGTGATTAATAGCAGTGTGGTGGTGGTAGCAGGAGGGGGACAGGGGAGCCGGTTAGGTCTAGGTGATTAATAGCAGTGTGAGGTGGTGGTAGCAGGGAGGGACAGGGAGCGAGTTAGGGTCCAGGTGATTAATCAGTGTGAGGTGGTGGTAGCAGGGAGGGGACAGGGGAACAGTTAGGTCTAGGTGATTAATGGCAGTGTGAGGAGGTGGTGGTAGCAGGGAGGGAGACAGGGGAGCGGTTAGGTCTAGGTGATTAATAGCAGTGGAGGTGGTAGCAGGGAGGGGACAGGGGAGCGAGTTAGGTCTAGGTGATTAATAGCAGTGTGAGGTGAGGTGGTGGCAGGAGGGGGGACAGGGGAAACGGTTAGGTCTAGGTGATTAATAGCAGTGTGAGGTGAGGTGGTGGTAGCAGGGAGGGAGACAGGGGAGCGGTTAGGTCTAGGTGATTAATAGCAGTGTGAGGTGAGGTAGCAGGGAGGGAGACAGGTGGTAGCAGGGAGGGAGACAGGGGAGCGGTTAGGTCTAGGTGATTAATAGCAGTGTGAGGTGAGGTGGTGGTAGCAGGGAGGGAGACAGGGGAGCGGTTAGGTCTAGGTGATTAATAGCAGTGTGAGGTGGTGGTAGCAGGGAGGGGGACAGGGAGCGGTTAGGTCTAGGTGATTAATAGCAGTGTGAGGTGAGGTGGTGGTAGCAGGAGGGAGACAGGGGAACGAGTTAGGTCTAGGTGATTAATAGCAGTGTGAGGTGGTGGTAGCAGGGAGGGGGACAGGGGAGCGGTTAGGTCTAGGTGATTAATAGCAGTGTGAGGTGGTGGTAGCAGGAGGGGACAGGGAGCGGTTAGGTCTAGGTGATTAATAGCAGTGTGAGGTGGTGGTAGCAGGGAGGGGGACAGGGGAACGGTTAGGTCTAGGTGATTAATAGCAGTGTGAGGTGGTGGTAGCAGGGAGGGGGACAGGGGAGCGGTTAGGTCTAGGTGATTAATAGCAGTGTGAGGTGGTGGTAGCAGGGAGGGGGACAGGGGAACCAAGTTAGGTCTAGGTGATTAATAGCAGTGTGAGGTGGTGGTAGCAGGAGGGGGACAGGGGAGCGGTTAGGTCTAGGGTGATTAATAGCAGTGTGAGGTGAGGTGGTGGTAGCAGGGAGGGGGACAGGGGAGCCGGTTAGGTCTAGGTGATTATAGCAGTGTGAGGTGGTGGTAGCAGGGAGGGGAACAGGGGAGCGGTTAGGTCTAGGTGATTAATAGCAGGTGTGTGAGGTGGTGGTAGCAGGGAGGGGACAGGGGAACCAGTTAGGTCTAGGTGATTAATAGCAGTGTGAGGTGAGGTGGTGGTAGCAGGGAGGGGGACAGGGGAGCGGTTAGGTCTAGGTGATTAATAGCAGTGTGAGGTGGTGGTAGCAGGGAGGGAGACAGGGGAGCGGTTAGGTCTAGGTGATTAATAGCAGTGTGAGGTGAGGTGGTGGTAGCAGGGAGGGGAACAGGGGAGCGGTTAGGTCTAGGTGATTAATAGCAGTGTGAGGTGAGGTGGTGGTAGCAGGGAGGGGGACAGGGGAACAGTTAGGTCTAGGTGATTAATAGCAGTGTGAGGTGAGGTGGTGGTAGCAGGGAGGGGACAGGGGAGCGGTTAGGTCTAGGTGATTAATAGCAGTGTGAGGTGGTGGTAGCAGGGAGGGAGACAGGGGAACAGTTAGGTCTAGGTGATTAATAGCAGTGTGAGGTGGTGGTAGCAGGGAGGGGACAGGGAGCGGTTAGGTCTAGGTGATTAATAGCAGTGTGAGGTGAGGTGGTGGTAGCAGGGAGGGGGACAGGGGAGCGGTTAGGTCTAGGTGATTAATAGCAGTGTGAGGTGAGGTGGTGGTAGCAGGGAGGGGGACAGGGGAGCGGTTAGGTCTAGGTGATTAATAGCAGTGTGAGGTGAGGTGGTGGTAGCAGGGAGGGGACAGGGAGCCAGTTAGGTCCAGGTGATTAATAGCAGTGGGTGAGGGAGGTGGTAGCAGGAGGGGGACAGGGGAGCGGTTAGGTCTAGGGTGATTAATAGCAGTGTGGAGGTGAGGTGGTGGTAGCAGGGAGGGAGACAGGGGAGCGGTTAGGTCTAGGTGATTAATAGCAGTGTGAGGTGGTGGTAGCAGGGAGGGAGACAGGGGAGCGGTTAGGTCTAGGTGATTAATAGCAGTGTGAGGTGGTGGTAGCAGGGAGGGGGACAGGGGAGCGGTTAGGTCTAGGTGATTAATAGCAGTGTGAGGTGAGGTGGTGGTAGCAGGAGGGGGACAGGGAGAGGTTAGGTCTAGGTGATTAATAGCAGTGTGAGGTGGTGGTAGCAGGGAGGGGGACAGGGAGCGGTTAGGTCTAGGTGATTAATAGCAGTGTGAGGTGAGGTGGTGGTAGCAGGAGGGGGACAGGGAGCGGTTAGGTCTAGGTGATTAATAGCAGTGTGAGGTGAGGTGGTGGTAGCAGGGAGGGAGACAGGGAGCCAAGTTAGGTCTAGGGGTGATTAATAGCAGTGTGAGGTGAGGTGGTGGTAGCAGGGAGGGACAGGGGAGCGGTTAGGTCTAGGTGATTAATAGCAGTGTGAGGTGAGGTGGTGGTAGCAGGGAGGGGGACAGGGGAGCGGTTAGGTCTAGGTGATTAATAGCAGTGTGAGGTGGTGGTGGCAGGGAGGGGGGACAGGGGAGCCGGTTAGGTCTAGGTGATTAATAGCAGTGTGAGGTGAGGTGGTGGTAGCAGGGAGGGGACAGGGAGCGGTTAGGTCTAGGTGATTAATAGCAGTGTGGTGAGGTGGTGGTAGCAGGAGGGGGGACAGGGAACGAAGTTAGGTCTAGGTGATTAATAGCAGTGTGAGGTGAGGGGTGGTAGCAGGGAGGGAGACAGGGGAGCGGTTAGGTCTAGGTGATTAATAGCAGTGTGAGGTGGTGGTAGCAGGGAGGGAGACAGGGGAGCGGTTAGGTCTAGGTGATTAATAGCAGTGTGAGGTGGTGGTAGCAGGGAGGACAGGGAGCGGTTAGGTCTAGGTGATTAATAGCAGTGGAGGTGAGGTGGTGGTAGCAGGAGGGACAGGGGAGCGGTTAGGTCTAGGTGATTAATAGCAGTGTGAGGTGGTGGTAGCAGGAGGGGGACAGGGAGCCAGTTAGGTCTAGGGTGATTAATAGCAGTGTGAGGTGGTGGTAGCAGGGAGGGGACAGGGAGCGGTTAGGTCTAGGTGATTAATAGCAGTGTGAGGTGGTGGTAGCAGGGAGGGGGACAGGGGAGCGAGTTGGTCTAGGTGATTAATAGCAGGTGAGGTGGTGGTAGCAGGAGGGGACAGGGGAGCCGGTTAGGTCTAGGTGATTAATAGCAGTGAGTGAGGTGGTGGTAGCAGGAGGAGACAGGGAGCGGTTAGGTCTAGGTGATTAATAGCAGTGTGAGGTGGTGGTAGCAGGGAGGGGGACAGGGGAGCGGTTAGGTCTAGGTGATTAATAGCAGTGTGAGGTGAGGTGGTGGTAGCAGGGAGGGGGACAGGGGAGCGGTTAGGTCTAGGTGATTAATAGCAGTGTGAGGTGGTGGTAGCAGGGAGGAGACAGGGGAACCGGTTAGGTCTAGGTGATTAATAGCAGTGTGGAGGTGGTGGTAGCAGGGAGGGGGACAGGGAGCGGTTAGGTTAGGTGATTAATAGCAGTGTGAGGTGAGGTGGTGGTAGCAGGAGGGGGACAGGAGCAAGTTAGGTCTAGGTGATCATAGCAGTGTGAGGTGGTGGTAGCAGGAGGAGGGACAGGGAGCAAGTTAGGTCCAGGGTGATAATAGCAGTGAGGTGGTGGTAGCAGGGAGGGGACAGGGAGCAGTTAGGTCTAGGTGATTAATGCAGTGAGGTGGTGGTAGCAGGAGGAGACAGGAGCGAGTTAGGTCTAGGTGATTAATAGCAGTGTGAGGTGGTGGTAGCAGGGAGGGGACAGGGAGCCGGTTAGGTCTAGGGTGATTAATAGCAGTGTGAGGTGGTGGTAGCAGAGAGGAGACAGGGGAGCGTTAGGTCTAGGTGATTAATAGCAGGAGGTGAGGTGGTGGTAGCAGGAGGACAGGAGAGTAGGTCCAGGTGATTAATAGCAGTGAGGTGAGGTGGTGGTAGCAGGGAGGGACAGACGTTAGGTCTAGGTGATTAACAGCAGTGAGGTGGTGGTAGCAGGGAGGGGACAGGGAGCGTTAGGTCCAGGTGATTAATAGAGGAGGTGAGGTGGTGGTAGCAGGAGGGACAGGGAGCCGGTTAGGTCCAGGTGATAATAGCAGTGTGAGGTGGTGGTAGCAGGAGGGGGACAGGGAGCAGTTAGGGTCTAGGTGATTAATAGCAGTGTGAGGTGGTGGTAGCAGGGAGGGGACAGGGAGCCAAGTTAGGTCTAGGTGATTAATAGCAGTGTGAGGGAGGTGGTGGTAGCAGGGAGGGAGACAGGGAGCGGTTAGGTCTAGGTGATTATTTAGCAGTGTGAGGTGGTGGTAGCAGGGAGGGACAGGGGAGCGGTTAGGTCTAGGTGATTAATAGCAGTGTGAGGTGGTGGTAGCAGGGAGGGGACAGGGGAGCCGAGTTAGGTCTAGGGTGATTAATAGCAGTGTGAGGTGAGGTGGCAGCAGGGAGGGGACAGGGAGCCGGTTAGGTCCAGGTGATTAATAGCAGTGGGTGAGGTGGTGGTAGCAGGAGGGGACAGGGAGCGGTTAGGTCTAGGTGATTAATAGCAGTGAGGTGAGGTGGTGGTAGCAGTGGGAGGGGGACAGGAGCGGTTAGGTCTAGGTGATTAATAGCAGTGTGGGTGAGGTGGTGGTAGCAGGGAGGGACAGGGAACGGTTAGGTCCAGGTGATTAATAGCAGTGTGAGGTGGTGGTAGCAGGGAGGGGACAGGGGAGCGGTTAGGTCTAGGTGATTAATAGCAGTGAGGAGGTGGTGGTAGCAGGAGGGAGACAGGGGAGCCGGTTAGGTCTAGGTGATTAATAGCAGTGTGAGGTGGGTAGGTAGCAGGGAGGGACAGGAGCGGTTAGGTCCAGGGTGATTAATAGCAGTGGGAGGTGGTGGTAGCAGGAGGGGGACAGGAGCGGTTAGGTCTAGGTGATTAATAGCAGTGTGAGGGTGGTGGTAGCAGGAGGGGGGACAGGAGCGGTTAGGTCCAGGTGATTAATAGTAGTGGAGGTGGTGGTAGCAGGAGGGGACAGGGAGCAGTTAGGTCTAGGGGTGATCATAGTAGGTGGAGGTGAGCAGGAGGACAGGGAGTTAGGTCCAGGTGATTAATAGCAGGGAGGTGGTGGTAGCAGGAGGGACAGGGAGTAGGTCCAGGTGATTAATAGCAGTGTGAGGTGGGTGGTAGCAGGGAGGGACAGGGAGCAAGTTAGGTCCAGGGTGATTAATAGCAGTGGAGGTGGGCAGGGAGAGGAGGACAGGGAGCCGGTTAGGTCTAGGTGATCAATAGCAGTGAGGAGGTGGTGGTAGCAGGAGGGGACAGGGAGCAGTTAGGTCAGGTGATTAATAGAGGTGAGGTGGTAGTAGGAGGGAGACAGGAGGAGTTAGGTCTAGGTGATTAATAGCAGTGTATGGAGGTGGTGGCAGCAGGGAGGGGACAGGGAGCCGGTTAGGTCTAGGTGATTAATAGCAGTGTAGGAGGTGGTGGTAGTAGGAGGGGGGACAGGAGCGGTTAGGTCTAGGTGATTAATAGCAGTGTGAGGTGGTGGTAGCAGGGAGGGGGACAGGGGAGGGTTAGGTCTAGGTGATTAATAGCAGTGTGAGGTGAGGTGGTGGTAGCAGGAGGGGGACAGGGGAACGAGTTAGGTCTAGGTGATTAATAGCAGTGTGAGGTGGTGGTAGCAGGGAGGGGACAGGGGAGCGGTTAGGTCTAGGGTGATTAATAGCAGTGTGAGGTGGTGGTGGAGCAGGAGGGGGACAGGGAGCAGTTAGGTCTAGGTGGGATTAATAGCAGTGTGAGGTGAGGTGGAAGGAGGAACAGGAGCAGGTCTAGGGGTGATTAATAGCATGTGAGTGAGGTGGTGGTAGCAGGAGGAGACAGGGAGCAGTTAGGTCTAGGTGATTAATAGCAGTGTGAGGTGAGGTGGTGGTAGCAGGGAGGGGACAGGGAGCCAGTTAGGTCTAGGTGATTAATAGCAGTGTGAGGTGGTGGTAGCAGGGAGGGGACAGGGAGCCGAGTTAGGTCTAGGGTGATTAATAGCAGTGTGAGGTGAGGTGGTGGTAGCAGGGAGGGGGACAGGGGAGCGGTTAGGTCTAGGTGATTAATAGCAGGTGAGGTGGTGAGTAGCAGGAGGGAGACAGGGGAGCCAAGTTAGGTCTAGGTGATTAATAGAGTGAGTGAGGTGGTGGTAGCAGGGAGGGGGACAGGGGAGCCGAAGTTAGGTCTAGGTGATTAATAGCAGTGTGAGGTGAGGTGGTGGTAGCAGGAGGGAGACAGGGAACAGTTAGGGTCTAGGGGTGATTAATAGCAGTTGGTGAGGTGGTGGTAGCAGGGAGGGAGACAGGGGAAGCGGTTAGGTCTAGGTGATTAATAGCAGTTGTGAGGTGGTGGTAGCAGGGAGGGGGACAGGGAGCGTTAGGTCTAGGTGATTAATAGCAGTGTGAGGTGGTGGTAGCAGGGAGGGGACAGAGCGGTTGTCTAGGTGATTAATAGCAGTGAGGTGAGGTGGTGGTAGAAGGAGGAGACAGGAGGCTAGGGTCCAGGTGATTAATAGCAGTGAGGTGGTGGCAGCAGGGAGGGGACAGGGGACAGTTAGGTCTAGGTGATTAATAGCAGTGTGAGGTAGGTGGTGGTAGCAGGGAGGGGAGACAGGGCGTTAGGTCAGGGTGATTATAGCAGTGAGGTGGTGGTGAGCAGGGAGGAGACAGGGAACGGTTAGGTCTAGGGTGATTAATAGCAGTGTGAGGTGAGGTGGTGGTAGCAGGGAGGAGACAGGGGAACAGTTAGGTCTAGGTGATTAATAGCAGTGTGAGGTGGTGGTAGCAGGGAGGGGACAGGGGAACCAAGTTAGGTCTAGGGTGATTAATAGCAGTGTGAGGATGTGGTGGTAGCAGGGAGGGGACAGGGCAGGTTAGGTCTAGGTGATTAATAGCAGTGTGAGGTGGTGGTAGCAGGGAGGGGACAGGAGACCAAGTTAGGTCTAGGGTGATTAATAGCAGTGTGAGTGGTGGTAGCAGGAGGGGGACAGAGCGGTTAGGTCCAGGGGTGATTAATAGCAGTGTGAGGGAGGTGGTGGTAGCAGGGAGGAGACAGGGGAGCGGTTAGGTCTAGGTGATTAATAGCAGTGTGATAAGAGGTGGTGGTAGCAGGGAGGGGACAGGGAAGGTTAGGTAGGGTGGATTAGTAGAGTGTGAGGTGGTAGAGTAGACAGGGGGAGGAGGAGACAGGGAGCAGTTAGGTCTAGGTGATTAATAGCAGTGAGGAGGTGGTGGTAGCAGGGAGGGACAGGGAGCGTTAGGTTAGGTGATTAATAGCAGGAGGAGGTGGTGGTAGCAGGAGGGGGACAGGGGAGCAAGTTAGATCCAGGTGATTAATAGTGTGAAGGGGTGGTAGTAGGGAGGGACAGGAGCGTTAGGTTAGGTGATTAATAGCAGTGTGAGGTGGTGGTAGCAGGGAGGGGACAGGGGAACCAGTTAGGTCTAGGTGATTAACAGAGTGTGATGTGAGTGGTGGTAGCAGGGGGGGGACAGGGGAGCTGCAGTTAGGTCTAGGTGATTAATAGCAGTGTGAGGTGGTGGTAGCAGGGAGGGGGACAGGGAGCCGGTTAGGTCTAGGTGATTAATAGCAGGAGGTGGTGGTAGAAGGGAGGGGGACAGGGAACGGTTAGGTCTAGGTGATTAATAGCAGTGAGAGGGTGGTAGCAGGGAGGAGACGGAGCGGTTAGGTCTAGGTGATAATAGCAGTGTGAGGTGGTGGTAGCAGGGAGGGGGACAGGGGAACGGTTAGGTCTAGGTGATTAATAGCAGTGAGGTGCGTGGCAGCAGGGAGGGGGACAGGGAACCAGTTAGGTCTAGGTGATTAACAGCAGTGAGGTAGGTGGTAGAGGAGGGGACAGGGAGCGGTTAGGTCTAGGTGATTACAGCATGTGAGGTGGTGGTAGCAGGAGGGGACAGGGAGCGTTAGGTTAGGTGATTAATAGCAGTGTGAGGTGGTGGTAGCAGGGAGGGGGACAGAGCGGTTAGTCTAGGGGTGATTAATAGCGTGAGTGAGGTGGTGGTAGCAGGAGGGGACAGGGAGCGGTTAGGTCTAGTGATTAATAGCAGTGTGAGGGGTGGTAGTAGGGAGGGGACAGGGAGCGGAAGTTAGGTTAGGGGGGGGATTAATAGAGTGTGAGGTGGTGGTAGAGGAGGGACGGAGCGGTTAGGTCCAGGTGATTAATAGCAGTGTGAGGTGGTGGTAGCAGGAGGGGGACAGGAGCGAGTTAGGGTCTAGGTGATTAATAGCAGTGTGAGGTGGTGGTAGCAGGGAGGGGGACAGGGGAGCAGTTAGGTCTAGGTGATTAATAGCAGTGTGGAGGTGGTGGTAGTAGAGGGGGGACAGGGAGCGTATAGGTTCAGGTGATTATAGCAGGTGAGGTGGTGGACAGCAGGAGGGGACAGGGAGCCGGTTAGGTCTAGGTGATTAATAGCAGTGTGAGGTGGTGGTGGAGCGGACAGGAGCGGTTAGCTAGGGTGATCAATAGCAGTGAGGTGGTGGTAGCAGGAGGACGACGTAGGTCTAGGGTGATTAATAGCAGTGTGAGGTGGTGGTAGCAGGGAGGGGGACAGGGGAGCCGGTTAGGTTAGGTGATTAATAGCAGTGAGGAGGTGGTGGTAGCAGGGAGGGGGACAGGAGCCGGTTAGGTCTAGGTGATTAATAGCAGTGTAGGTGAGGTGGTGGTAGCAGGGAGGGGACAGGCGGAGGTTGGTTAGGTGATTAATAGCAAGGTGAGGTGGTGGTAGCAGGGAGGGGACAGGGAGCGGTTAGGTCTAGGTGATTAATAGCAGTGTGGAGGTGGTGGTAGTAGGGAGGGGACAGGGAGCAGTTAGGTCTAGGGTGAGATTAATAGCAGTGTGAGGTGGTGGTAGCAGGGAGGGGGACAGGAACAGTTAGGTCTAGGTGATTAATAGCAGTGTGAGGTGAGGTGGTGAGCAGGGAGGGACAGGGAGCGGTTAGGTCTAGGTGATTAATAGCAGTGGAGGTGAGGTGGTAGTAGGGAGGGGGACAGGGAGCCAAGTAGGTCCAGGTGATTAAAGAGTGAGGTGAGTGGTGGCAGCAGGAGGGACAGGGACAGTTAGGTCCAGGTGATTAATAGCAGTGTGAGGTGAGTGGTAGTAGGAGGGGGACAGGGAGCGTTAGGTCTAGGTGATTAATAGCAGTGTGAGGTAGGTGGTAGCAGGAGGGAGACAGGAGCGGTTAGGTCTAGGGTGATTAATAGCAGTGTGAGGTGGTGGTAGCAGGGAGGGGACAGGGGAGCGGTTAGGTCTAGGTGATTAATAGCAGTGAGGTGAGGTGGTGGTAGCAGGAGGGGGACAGGAGCGGTTAGGTCTAGGTGATTAATAGCAGTGTGAGGTGAGGTGGTGGTAGCAGGGAGGGGGACAGGGACAGTTAGGTCTAGGGTGATTTAATAGCAGTGAGGTGAGGTGGTGGTAGCAGGGGAGGGGACAGGGAGGTTAGGGTCTAGGTGATTAATAGCAGTGAGGTGGGTGGTAGTAGGAGGGAGGACAGGGAGCCCGGTTAGGTCTAGGGGTGATTAATAGCAGTGTGAGGTGGTTGGTAGCAGGGAGGAGACAGGGAGCGTAGGGGTGATAATAGAGTGAGGTGAGTGGTAGCAGGGAGGGGGACAGGGAGCAGGTTAGGTCTAGGTGATTAATAGCAGTGTGAGGTGGTGGTAGCAGGAGGGGGACAGGGAACCCAGTTAGGTCTAGGTGATTAATAGCAGTGTGAGGTGAGGTGGTGGTAGCAGGGAGGGAGACAGGGGAGCGGTTAGGTCTAGGTGATTAATAGCAGTGTGAGGTGGTGGTAGCAGGGAGGGAGACAGGGAGCGGTTAGGTCTCAGTGATTAATAGCAGTGTGAGGTAGGTGGTAGCAGGAGGGGGGACAGGGGAGCGGTTAGGTCTAGGTGATTAATAGCAGGTGAGGTGGTGGTAGCAGGAGGGGACAGGGGAGCGGTTAGGTCTAGGGGTGATTAATAGCAGTGTGAGGTGAGGTGGTGGTAGCAGGGAGGGACAGGGAGCGCAGTTAGGTCTAGGGTGATTAATAGCAGGTGAGGTGGTGGTAGCAGGGAGGGGGACAGGGAGCGGTTAGGTCTAGGTGATTAATAGCAGTGTGAGGAGGTGGTGGTAGCAGGGAGGGGGACAGGGAGCGGTTAGGTCTAGGTGATTAAGAGTGAGTGGTAGTAGCAGGGAGGACAGGAGCGTGGTCTCAGGTGATAGCAGGGAGGTGGGTAGCAGGAGGGGACAGGGAGCGGTTAGGTCTAGGTGATTAATAGCAGTGGTGAGGTGGTGGTAGCAGGGAGGGACAGGGAGCGGTTAGGTCTAGGTGATTAATAGCAGTGTGAGGTGAGGTGGTGGTAGCAGGGAGGGGACAGGGAGCCGGTTAGGTCTAGGTGATTAATAGCAGTGTGAGGTGGTGGTAGCAGGGAGGGGGACAGGGAGCCGGTTAGGTCTAGGTGATTAATAGCAGTGGAGGTGGTGGTAGCAGGGAGGGGGACAGGGGAGCGGTTAGGTCTAGGTGATTAATAGCAGTGAGGTGGGAGGTGGTGGTAGCAGGAGGGAGGACAGGGGAGGCAGTTAGGTCTAGGTGATTAATAGCAGTGTGAGGTGGTGGTAGCAGGGAGGACAGGGAGCAGTTAGGTCTAGGTGATTAATAGCAGTGTGAGGTGGTGGTAGCAGGGGAGGACAGGAGCAAGTTAGGTCTAGGGTGATTAATAGCAGTGAGGTGGTGGTAGCAGGGAGGGGACAGGGAGCGTTAGGTCTAGGTGATTAATAGCAGTGAGTGAGGTGGTGGTAGCAGGGAGGGGGACAGGGAGCGGTTAGGTCTAGGTGATTAATAGCAGGTGAGGTGAGGTGGTGGTAGCAGGGAGGGGGGACAGGGAGCGGTTAGGTCTAGGTGATTAATAGCAGTGTGAGGTGGTGGTAGCAGGGAGGGGGACAGGGGAGCGGTTAGGTCTAGGTGATTAATAGCAGTGTGAGGTGGTGGTAGCAGGGGGGGACAGGGAGCCGTTAGGTCTAGGTGATTAATAGCAGGAGGTGGTAGCAGGAGGGACAGGGAGCCGTTAGGTCTAGGTGATTAATAGCAGTATGAGGTGGTGGTAGCAGGGAGGGGAGACAGGGAGCGGTTAGGTCTAGGTGATTAATAGCAGGTGAGGTGGTGGTAGCAGGGGGGGACAGGGACGGTAGGTCTAGGGTGATTAATAGCAGGAGTGGTGGTAGCAGGGAGGGGACAGGGGAACGGTTAGGTCTAGGGGTGATTAATAGCAGTGAGGAGGTGGTGGTAGCAGGGGGGGGACAGGGAGCGGTTAGGGTCTAGGTGATTAATAGCAGTGGTGAGGTGGTGGTAGCAGGGAGGGGACAGGGGAACGGTTAGGTCTAGGTGATTAATAGCAGTGTGAGGTGGTGGTAGCAGGGAGGGGACAGGAGCGGTTAGGTCTAGGTGATTAATAGCAGTGTGAGGTGGTGGTAGCAGGGAGGGGGACAGGGGAGCCAGGTTAGGTCTAGGTGATTAATAGCAGTGTGAGGTGGTGGTAGCAGGAGGGGGACAGGGAACGGTTAGGTCTAGGTGATTAATAGCAGTGTGAGGGAGGTGGTGGTAGCAGGGAGGGGACAGGGAGCGGTTAGGTCTAGGTGATTAATAGCAGTGTGAGGTGGTGGTAGCAGGGAGGGGGACAGGGGAGCAAGTTAGGTCTAGGTGATTAATAGCAGTGTGAGTGAGGTGGTGGTAGCAGGGAGGGGGACAGAGCGGTTAGGTCTAGGTGATTAATAGCAGTGGTGAGGTGGTGGTAGCAGGGAGGGGGACAGGGGAACGGTTAGGTCTAGGTGATTAATAGCAGTGTGAGGTGGTGGTAGCAGGGAGGGGGACAGGGGAACAGTTAGGTCTAGGTGATTAATAGCAGTGTGAGGTGGTGGTAGCAGGGAGGGGACAGGGAGCGGTTAGGTCTAGGTGATTAATAGCAGTGGTGAGGTGGTGGTAGCAGGGAGGGGGACAGGGAGCCGAAGTTAGGTCTAGGTGATTAATAGCAGTGTGAGGTGGTGGTAGCAGGGAGGGGACAGGGAGCGGTTAGGTCTAGGTGATTAATAGCAGTGTGAGGTGGTGGTAGCAGGGAGGGGACAGGGGAGCGGTTAGGTCTAGGTGATTAATAGCAGTGAGGTGAGGTGGTGGTAGCAGGGAGGGGACAGGGAGCGGTTAGGTCTAGGTGATTAATAGCAGTGGGTGAGGTGGGTGGTAGCAGGGAGGGGACAGGGGAGCGAGTTAGGTCTAGGTGATTAATAGCAGTGTGAGGTGGTGGTAGCAGAGGGGGGACAGGGGAGCGGTTAGGTCTAGGTGATTAATAGCAGTGTGAGGTGGTGGTAGCAGGAGAGGGACAGGGAGCAGTTGGTCTAGGTGATTAATAGCAGTGAGGTGGTGGTAGCAGGAGGGGGACAGGAGCGTTAGGTCTAGGGGTGATCAGTGCGAGTGTGAGGTGGTGGTAGCAGGGAGGGGGACAGGGAGCGGTTAGGTCTAGGTGATTAATAGCAGTGTGAGGTGGTGGTAGCAGGGAGGACAGGGACCAGTTAGGTCTAGGGTGATCAATAGCAGTGAGGTGGTGTAGCAGGGAGGGGGACAGGGGAGCGGTTAGGTCTAGGTGATTAATAGCAGTGTGAGGAGGTGGTAGCAGGAGGGGACAGGGAGCGATTAGGTCCAGGTGATTAATTAGCAGTGGGAGGTGGTGGTAGCAGGGAGGGACAGGAGCGGTTAGGTCTAGGTGATTAATAGCAGTGTGAGGTGGTGGTAGCAGGGAGGACAGGAAGCGGTTAGGTCTAGGTGATTAATAGTAGTGAGTGGTGGTAGCAGGGAGGGGACAGGAGCGGTTAGGTCTAGGTGATTGATAGCGTGTAGGTGAGGTGGTGGTAGCAGGGGAGTGACAGGGAGGTTAGGTCTAGGTGGATTAATAGCAGTGTGGGTGAGGTGGTGGTAGCAGGGAGGGACAGGGAACGGTTAGGTCTAGTGATTAATAGCAGTGTGAGGTGGTGGTAGCAGGGAGGGGGACAGGAGCGGTTAGGTCTAGGGTGGATTAATAGCAGTGTGAGGTGGTGGTAGCAGGAGGGGGACAGGGAGCGGTTAGGTCTAGGTGATTAATAGCAGTGTGAGGTGGTGGTAGCAGGGAGGGAACAGGGAGGGGTTAGGTCTAGGTGATTAATAGCAGTGTGAGGTGGTGGTAGCAGGGAGGGGGACAGGGCGAGCCGGTTAGGTCTAGGTGATTAATAGCAGTGTGAGTGGTGGTAGCAGGGAGGGGGACAGGGAGCGGTTAGGTCTAGGTGATTAATAGCAGTGTGAGGTGGTGGTAGCAGGGAGGGGACAGGGGAGCCAGTTAGGTCTAGGTGATTAATAGCAGTGTGAGGTGGTGGTAGCGGAGGGGGACAGGGGAACAGTTAGGTCTAGGTGATTAATAGCAGTGTGAGGTGGTGGTAGCAGGAGGGGACAGGAGCGAGTTAGGTCTAGGTGATTAATAGCAGTGTGTGAGGTGGTGGTAGCAGGGAGGGGACAGGGAACGGTTAGGTCTAGGTGATTAATAGCAGTGTGAGGTGGTGGTAGCAGGGAGGGGGACAGGGGAGCGGTTAGGTCTAGGTGATTAATAGCAGTGTGAGGTGGTGGTAGCAGGGAGGGGACAGGGGGGCGGTTAGGTCTAGGTGATTAATAGCAGTGTGAGGTGGTGGTAGCAGGGAGGGAGACAGGGGAGCGGTTAGGTCTAGGTGATTAATAGCAGTGTGAGGTGGTGGTGGTAGCAGGGAGGGGGACAGGGGAGCGGTTAGGTTTTCCTCCTGGTGATGTGGTCATAGATGATGACCTGGCTGTAGAGGTCAGACTGGAGGGGAGTCCTGGAGGAGTTGTCCCCTGGTGAGGCCTAGAGAGGAGAGTAACAGAGTTAGAGAGGAAACAAACAGCATGTGAAGCCTACAGACAGGAAGGAGAAACACTGTTGGGAAATATCCGGAAGATCTTTGAACTAGCATCCTTTGTTTATTACCTAAATTATTAGATTATTCAATTAACTAAATGATCTCAACGTAATTGTTTTAGAATGTACAACGTGTGTGTTTAAAATCCAACAAGGTCTAAAAGCCAGAAACAACCTGTATCCTAGTTAGAGGATGTCATCGGACACGGCTCTAGTTTAACAGAACATCCCGCTTTTTAAAGACTTAGGAGTTTCTGGGCGTGCCTGAACTTCCATTCCAGTCGGACTGCGGCCCTTCCACCAAGATTACACAAGGCGGTGTGTGCGTGGGAGCAGCTGTGGTTCTTTATTAAAGGCTCACTCTGTCAGAAGGTTTCAGAGGGAGTGGACACTCAGCCCAGCCACCCATTACTACCACAACACTTTTACCTCAAATGACACTTACGTAGGTGTCTTATTCAGTACCACAGCCTTCTGGTGGCCAAGTTCAAAATACCAAATAAGGACCAATTAAAATGGCTGCATCATACAGATCTCATGAGAGGTGTATGGGAAAAAAATAGAACATGTTTCGCATGTATTTTTACATATGAAATTAAACATATATAATTTCTTCCATTACATCTTCTGGACTGTTCGACATTTTCGCAGGTTTATGCTAAAATGACTAATTCAAAAGGGAGAAATACTTTTTAAAGCACACATCGAAAACATTGAGAGAAAACAAGATTGTTTCATGTCAACGAAATTACTTCCAAACTTCAGTAAAATGCCAAAAGCCAAAGATTATTGGCTTGAGCAGACACACTGGTCATAGTATGACAAAGAGAGAACAAGAAACAACCCAGCAAACCGAAATTGGTTCTCTGAAAGTTCCCAGAACATTCGTTAGGTCGCGGCGAATGTTCTCATAACACAACAACTGTCCAGTCGTGCTAATTATTGTAGAATGTTCGTATAAAACATTAGTCTGATGTTAAAAGAACGTTCCCAGAACACATTTAATCCATTTTTTAAAGTTTCCCAGAATGTTTCATTAGGTTGTGGCAACAGTTTGGTGAGAACATTGTGGGGACATCACAAAAGATATGTTCCCAAAACACATAAACTGTCCAGTTGTGCAGATGATTCTACAATGTTTCTTTTAGGGTGCAAAAAACATTCACCTGATGTTACAAGAACGTTCCCAGAACACATTTTGTCTGTTCTTTAAAGGTTCCCAGAATGCTTCTTTAAGCAACATTGTGGGGATATGACGAGAGATATGTTCCCAAAACAATACAACTGTCCAGTTATGCTGAATTTCAGATAATGTTTGAATCAGGGTGCACAAAACATTTATTTGATGCAAGAATGCTGACAAAACAGCCTTTCTGAGTTCTTTAAAGGTTCCCAGAACATTTAATTCAGTTATGGGAGTTGTCTGGGATGTTGCAAGAATATTCTTGTGATATTCACATAAGTTGCACAGAACATTCCCACACTAACCAGATTTCCATCCAACCTTTCTATGCGAGTAAAGTACGTTGGATACAAAATGTCACGACAGGCCTGATAAAAACAGCAAATTTGTCAGTAAACTTCCAAATGTCGACAAAACAAAATACACTAGAAAAGGTGGGCTCTGTTTGTGTCAGTAAAATTAATTATGTGAGAAATTACAGTTGAAAACTCCTTTATACACAAATATTGATATAATAACCATCATATCGTTTTAAACTTGGGAGTCACGCGATGACATGTTGTGTGGTCTTCCCAATATGACTTGGGAAAGCATGCAGTTTATAAAATGCTACAGATGAAATAAGTTATGATGAACTTCACAGGGTGGTGAAAGTGCCACGGTGATGAGCTGGATGCTCCTTTCCAATAAATATCCAGGGTCTTATTCTGGTGACATGATCATCGATGCTTGGCTGCCGTTTGACAAATAAAACTATTCTTGCTGTTATCCATAGTAATCTCACCATGTAGACTATACCCACACTGTATCTGCAAGCTGTTGGCTAGATAACATTACATTTACATTTACGTCATTTAGCAGACGCTCTTATCCAGAGCGACTTACAAATTGGTGCATTCACCTTATAGCCAGTGGGACAAGAGGTGGGGTTTCAAGTGTCTCCGGAGGTGAGAACAGGTGCCAAGACCAGAGTGAACACCCCTGTGAAGTTCATCGTAACTTATTTCACCTGTAGCCCAATAAACTGCACCACAACATGTTGTCGCGTGACTCCAAGGTTACTTTGATATGATGGTTATTATATCAATATTTGCGCATAAAAGCGTTTCCGACGACATTTCTCGCACAATACATTTTACAGACACAGAAAGATCCCACCTTGTCTAGCTTATTCTGTCAACATTTAGAAAGTTTACTGAAAGATTTGCTGTTTCCATGTCATTCCATGTATTATCCAACGTGTACTCTACGCGCATAGAGAGGTTGGAAGGAAACCTGGTTAATGAAATGTATTAATTACACTGTCAGAATGTTGCAGTCAGAATGACTGCGAGGCCCCCCCCCAAAAAAAAACACACCCAATATAATTCCTACTTTGAGACGCTTGATATGTTCCCCCCTGTGTTATTTTTCATGATCTGAAAAGCAAAAGTGATCCTAGATCAGTGCTCATAGTCTTGGATACCTTGTGAATATGGGCCCTGACGTACGCAGCATATCAAGAGGATGGGTGAGGTGATGGTGAACAGCCCAGTTACCAGTATTGCTCTGGGTCAGTTATGTCTAAGAAGGTTAAAACAGGAAGCATAGAATTCCTGATTGACCGTCCTGCCATGGCAACCATACTGCCATGGCAACCATACTGCCATGGCAACCATACTGCCATGGCGACCATAATGTCATGGCTATATACTGAAAAAAGACAATGCAAGAGAGCATCCCTGGTGACGCAGAGGATAGAAGACCTGGCTTGGGAACCAAACATCGCAGGTTCGAACCCCAGATTGTCAATAAATGAAGTGTAGAAAGTATGGTTGCGTTTGTATCATTAAATGCTGTTAAAATGTCCTGTGAGTGAAATAAAAGTGCCATGTGGCTCTATGTCACCTGCAATAAAGTCCTCAGATGTGAATTGCCATTTCAATCTAGAGAGAAACACAGTGGGGAAGTATTTCATCCTGCTTCCTGATGCTTTAAGGAGCTACACGCTGAGAATGTTGTGGTAATATTAGGTCAAACTTAAATATAACATTTTCTAAATGTTCTGAGGACCTCCAAGACAAGGTCAAATGTAGATTGTGTGAACATTAATGGGATATTATGTTAAACCCAAAACAAACATTCTATGAATGTCATAAAAATGGCCTTTTTTGGAAATTGTGGAACATTGTGCAACACTGTGGGAATGTTCTCCGCAACCTTCATGAATATCACACAAATATTCTTGCAACATCCCAGACAACTCCCATAACTTAATTAAATGTTCTGGGAACCTTTAAAGAACTTAGACCAGGTGTTCTGTCAACATTCTTATAACATTAAGGGAATGTCCTGTGCAACCTAACTTAAATATATGAATGTCATCACAACTGAGCATATTTTGTGTTTTGGGAACCTATCTCTTGTAATGTACCCACACTGTTCCCACAACCCATTACATGTTCTGGGAATCTTTAAAGAACTCAGAAAGGCTGTTCTGTCAACGTTCTTGCAACATCAAAGGAATGTTGTGTGCACCCTGATACAAACATTATAAATATTAGCAAAACTCGACAGTTTTAGTGTTTTGGGAATCTATCTCTTGTCATATCTCCACAATGTTCCCACAACATAAAGAAACATTTTAGGAACTTTAAAAGAACATAAAACATTTGTTCTGGGAATGTTTTTGTATCATCAGGTAAACATCGTTTGCACCCTAAAATAAACATTGTATAATCATCCACACAACTGGACAGTTTTTATGTTTTGGGAACATATCTTTTGTGATGTCCCCACAATGTTCCCACCAGACTGTTCCCACAACCTAATGAAACATTCTGGGAATCTTTAAAGAACAGACAAAATGTGTTTTGGGAACGTTCTTGCAACTTAGACAAATGTTTTATACAAACATTGTATAATCATCAGCACGACTCGGTGGTGCTTTGCCAGGGCTGGGTCTGTGCTTTGCTGGGTTGAGCTGGGCAGTGCCATGCTGTTCAGGGCTAGGCTGGGTTCTGGGCATGTGGGTGGTTGCGGGTTGCTCTGTCTGGCTTCCAGTGCCTCCTCTAGTGTTTTTAATTGGCAGCCTGGTCTGCTCTACTCTACTCTACGCTGCTCTGCTCTGGTCGGGGCTGGGCGGTGCTCGACCGCAGCTGGAACGCACAACTGAGATTTTGATTTCGCCCTCAACAGCGCAGCAGAACTCAATATGTCCCCAAAGCTCAGTTTGCAACTCATGTTCAAAATAGTTCTGCTACTCCACAAAGCTCCTTCTCTCCGACACCGCCCCCAGCAGAGAGGACAGAGATGTGAACACCCAGAACTAGCAGCCACTGGATTAGGCTGTTGTTAGTTTGTAGAACCCTTGTCCCTCCTGTTCAGTGTTTAATGAGAGTCAGCAGGTGAACTCTGACAGCAGCACCATCTCTCTCTCTGTCTGTCCGTCTGTCTGACAGCAGCACCATCTCTCTCTCTCTCTGTCTGTCTGTCTGACAGCAGCACCATCTCTCTCTCTGTCTGTCCATCTGTCTGACAACAGCACCATCTCTCTCTCTCTCTGTCTGTCTGACAGCAGCACCATCTCTCTCTCTCTGTCCATCTGTCTGACAGCAGCACCATCTCTCTCTCTGTCCGTCTGTCTGACAACAGCACCATCTCTCTCTCTCTGTCCATCTGTCTGACAACAGCACCATCTCTCTCTCTCTCTGTCCATCTGTCTGACAACAGCACCATCTCTCTCTCTGTCCGTCTGTCTGACAACAGCACCATCTCTCTCTCTGTCCGTCTGTCTGACAACAGCACCATCTCTCTCTCTGTCTGTCCATCTGTCTGACAACAGCACCATCTCTCTCTCTCTCTGTCTGTCTGACAGCAGCACCATCTCTCTCTCTGTCCGTCTGTCTGACAACAGCACCATCTCTCTCTCTCTGTCCATCTGTCTGACAACAGCACCATCTCTCTCTCTCTCTGTCCATCTGTCTGACAACAGCACCATCTCTCTCTCTGTCCGTCTGTCTGACAACAGCACCATCTCTCTCTCTGTCCGTCTGTCTG
>NC_059207.1:29037396-29042396 GCF_020615455.1 Coregonus clupeaformis
ATAGGGAATAGGGTGCCATTCTCTGGTCTAAAGTAGTGCACTATATGGGAATAGGGTGCCATTCTCTGGTCTAAAGTAGTGCACTATATAGGAATAGGGTGCCATTCTCTGGTCTAAAGTAGTGCACTATATAGGGAATAGGGTGCCATTCTCTGGTCTAAAGTAGTGCACTATATAGGGAATAGGGTGCCATTCTCTGGTCTAAAGTAGTGCACTATATAGGGAATAGGGTGCCATTCTCTGGTCTAAAGTAGTGCACTATATAGGGAATAGGGTGCCATTCTCTGGTCTAAAGTAGTGCACTATATAGGGAATAGGGTGCCATTCTCTGGTCTAAAGTAGTGCACTATATAGGGAATAGGGTGCCATTCTCTGGTCTAAAGTAGTGCACTATATAGGGAATAGGGTGCCATTCTCTGGTCTAAAGTAGTGCACTATATAGGGAATAGGGTGCCATTCTCTGGTCTAAAGTAGTGCACTATATAGGGAATAGGGTGCCATTCTCTGGTCTAAAGTAGTGCACTATATAGGGAATAGGGTGCCATTCTCTGGTCTAAAGTAGTGCACTATAGGGAATAGGGTGCCATTCTCTGGTCTAAAGTAGTGCACTATATAGGGAATAGGGTGCCATTCTCTGGTCTAAAGTAGTGCACTATATAGGGAATAGGGTGCCATTCTCTGGTCTAAAGTAGTGCACTATATAGGGAATAGGGTGCCATTCTCTGGTCTAAAGTAGTGCACTATATAGGGAATAGGGTGCCATTCTCTGGTCTAAAGTAGTGCACTATATAGGGAATAGGGTGCCATTCTCTGGTCTAAAGTAGTGCACTATATAGGGGAATAGGGTGCCATTCTCTGGTCTAAAGTAGTGCACTATATAGGGAATAGGGTGCCATTCTCTGGTCTAAAGTAGTGCACTATATAGGGAATAGGGTGCCATTCTCTGGTCTAAAGTAGTGCACTATATAGGGAATAGGGTGCCATTCTCTGGTCTAAAGTAGTGCACTATATAGGGAATAGGGTGCCATTCTCTGGTCTAAAGTAGTGCACTATATAGGGAATAGGGTGCCATTCTCTGGTCTAAAGTAGTGCACTATATAGGGAATAGGGTGCCATTCTCTGGTCTAAAGTAGTGCACTATATAGGGAATAGGGTGCCATTCTCTGGTCTAAAGTAGTGCACTATATAGGGAATAGGGTGCCATTCTCTGGTCTAAAGTAGTGCACTATATAGGGAATAGGGTGCCATTCTCTGGTCTAAAGTAGTGCACTATATAGGGAATAGGGTGCCATTCTCTGGTCTAAAGTAGTGCACTATATAGGGAATAGGGTGCCATTCTCTGGTCTAAAGTAGTGCACTATATAGGGAATAGGGTGCCATTCTCTGGTCTAAAGTAGTGCACTATATAGGGAATAGGGTGCCATTCTCTGGTCTAAAGTAGTGCACTATATAGGGAATAGGGTGCCATTCTCTGGTCTAAAGTAGTGCACTATATAGGGAATAGGGTGCCATTCTCTGGTCTAAAGTAGTGCACTATATAGGGAATAGGGTGCCATTCTCTGGTCTAAAGTAGTGCACTATATAGGGAATAGGGTGCCATTCTCTGGTCTAAAGTAGTGCACTATATAGGGAATAGGGTGCCATTCTCTGGTCTAAAGTAGTGCACTATATAGGGAATAGGGTGCCATTCTCTGGTCTAAAGTAGTGCACTATATAGGGAATAGGGTGCCATTCTCTGGTCTAAAGTAGTGCACTATATAGGGAATAGGGTGCCATTCTCTGGTCTAAAGTAGTGCACTATATAGGGAATAGGGTGCCATTCTCTGGTCTAAAGTAGTGCACTATATAGGGAATAGGGTGCCATTCTCTGGTCTAAAGTAGTGCACTATATAGGGAATAGGGTGCCATTCTCTGGTCTAAAGTAGTGCACTATATAGGGAATAGGGTGCCATTCTCTGGTCTAAAGTAGTGCACTATATAGGGAATAGGGTGCCATTCTCTGGTCTAAAGTAGTGCACTATATAGGGAATAGGGTGCCATTCTCTGGTCTAAAGTAGTGCACTATATAGGAATAGGGTGCCATTCTCTGGTCTAAAGTAGTGCACTATATAGGGAATAGGGTGCCATTCTCTGGTCTAAAGTAGTGCACTATATAGGGAATAGGGTGCCATTCTCTGGTCTAAAGTAGTGCACTATATAGGGAATAGGGTGCCATTCTCTGGTCTAAAGTAGTGCACTATATAGGGAATAGGGTGCCATTCTCTGGTCTAAAGTAGTGCACTATATAGGGAATAGGGTGCCATTCTCTGGTCTAAAGTAGTGCACTATATAGGGAATAGGGTGCCATTCTCTGGTCTAAAGTAGTGCACTATATAGGGAATAGGGTGCCATTCTCTGGTCTAAAGTAGTGCACTATATAGGGAATAGGGTGCCATTCTCTGGTCTAAAGTAGTGCACTATATAGGGAATAGGGTGCCATTCTCTGGTCTAAAGTAGTGCACTATATAGGGAATAGGGTGCCATTCTCTGGTCTAAAGTAGTGCACTATATAGGGAATAGGGTGCCATTCTCTGGTCTAAAGTAGTGCACTATATAGGGAATAGGGTGCCATTCTCTGGTCTAAAGTAGTGCACTATATAGGGAATAGGGTGCCATTCTCTGGTCTAAAGTAGTGCACTATATAGGGAATAGGGTGCCATTCTCTGGTCTAAAGTAGTGCACTATATAGGGAATAGGGTGCCATTCTCTGGTCTAAAGTAGTGCACTATATAGGGAATAGGGTGCCATTCTCTGGTCTAAAGTAGTGCACTATATAGGGAATAGGGTGCCATTCTCTGGTCTAAAGTAGTGCACTATATAGGGAATAGGGTGCCATTCTCTGGTCTAAAGTAGTGCACTATATAGGGAATAGGGTGCCATTCTCTGGTCTAAAGTAGTGCACTATATAGGGAATAGGTGCCATTCTCTGGTCTAAAGTAGTGCACTATATAGGGAATAGGGTGCCATTCTCTGGTCTAAAGTAGTGCACTATATAGGGAATAGGGTGCCATTCTCTGGTCTAAAGTAGTGCACTATATAGGGAATAGGGTGCCATTCTCTGGTCTAAAGTAGTGCACTATATAGGGAATAGGGTGCCATTCTCTGGTCTAAAGTAGTGCACTATATAGGGAATAGGGTGCCATTCTCTGGTCTAAAGTAGTGCACTATATAGGGAATAGGGTGCCATTCTCTGGTCTAAAGTAGTGCACTATATAGGGAATAGGGTGCCATTCTCTGGTCTAAAGTAGTGCACTATATAGGGAATAGGGTGCCATTCTCTGGTCTAAAGTAGTGCACTATATAGGGAATAGGGTGCCATTCTCTGGTCTAAAGTAGTGCACTATATAGGGAATAGGGTGCCATTCTCTGGTCTAAAGTAGTGCACTATATAGGGAATAGGGTGCCATTCTCTGGTCTAAAGTAGTGCACTATATAGGGAATAGGATGCCATTCTCTGGTCTAAAGTAGTGCACTATATAGGGAATAGGGTGCCATTCTCTGGTCTAAAGTAGTGCACTATATAGGGAATAGGGGGCCATGTGGGACACACACTTAACCAACCTGCCTGTTCTCCTCCCCTCCCCTGCGTGTGATGTTCAGCACCGTGCAGAGGTCACAACTTAGCACAAAACCACAGGATTATAAAGTATTACATCATCCAGTCTTCCAGCCAGAGTCGTTATTTAACAGCTGGGTATAAAACAAATCTACTTAGTCCATAAATAAAAAAGGAAAGCAAGCAACCACAGCACAAGGGGGAGGAAAACGTTGGAGTGGAGGAGACAGGAGTCTGTTTCCTATTTGATGTGAGGTGCTGTTGGAGAAGAGTAGGAGACAGGAGTCTGTTTCCTATTTGATGTGAGGTGCTGTTGGAGTGGAGAAGGAGACAGGAGTCTGTTTCCTATTTGATGTGAGGTGCTGTTGGAGTGGAGAAGGAGACAGGAGTCTGTTTCCTATTTGATGTGAGGTGCTGTTGGAGAAGAGTAGGAGACAGGAGTCTGTTCGCTATTTGATGTGAGGTGCTGTTGGAGTGGAGAAGGAGACAGGAGTCTGTTTCCTATTTGATGTGAGGTGCTGTTGGAGTGGAGAAGGAGACAGGAGTCTGTTTCCTATTTGATGTGAGGTGCTGTTGGAGAAGAGTAGGAGACAGGAGTCTGTTCGCTATTTGATGTGAGGTGCTGTTGGAGTGGAGAAGGAGACAGGAGTCTGTTTCCTATTTGATGTGAGTTGCTGTTGGAGTGGAGAAGGAGACAGGAGTCTGTTTCCTATTTGATGTGAGGTGCTGTTGGAGAAGAGTAGGCGACAGGAGTCTGTTCGCTATTTGATGTGAGGTGCTGTTGGAGAAGAGTAGGAGACAGGAGTCTGTTTCCTATTTGATGTGAGGTGCTGTTGGAGTGGAGAAGGAGACAGGAGTCTGTTCGCTATTTGATGTGAGGTGCTGTTGGATAACATTCCTCCTAGGCCAAGCTTTAAGGTAAAGCCCTGGCTAAAAACTATCTGAGTCAGGCAAAAATGACCTAAAACAAATGTTATGCAAGGTAGATGTACATTTTTCGTAACTAGCTAGCTACCAATTCTTCATGGCTAGTTAGCTAGCCAGTTAGCCCTATTGACTTACTCTGGACTTACCCATTCACTGAACCTTCTTCCAGCCAGGACAATGGCAATAGAGACATAACAAGATATGCACAGAGCAAACATTTTACTTCAGAACTATCAGCTAGTTATATGTGAATCTAAATAAAGTAGCTAACCAGACCTAAAACTAATGGGTGGATGTCAATTCTTCGTGGGTAGCAACCTAGCTAACAGTTCTTCGTGGCTATCTGGCTAGCTAAAAGTAGTAGCTAGCTAACAGTAGTAGCTAGCCAGTTAGCCCTATTGACTTACTATGTGCAGGTAAACTTGCCAAAATGAACACATCATGTATTTATTAACGTATCAGGATAAAATATTGTAGT
>NC_059207.1:29047396-29104896 GCF_020615455.1 Coregonus clupeaformis
ATACACAGGATCTGTAGTACACAGAGTGACTATGATAAACATGCACACTGTCTGGAGGACCGTTTCAGACAGCAGGGTTACCCAGAGGAATGGCTACATGACACAACGGACCGTTACAAAAAATATGACCCAGAATGACAGCCTCACACCCAAACCACCATGCCCTCCTGACCAACGAGTCCAATGCTTCCTCCAATCCTCCCCACTTGGCAAATAGTTTCGACCACATCATTAAAAAAACACTGGCACATCTTGAGCACTGATCCACAACTGGAAAAGACGTTTAAGGAACCCCCGCCGGTACTTTTCAGACACGACGACCCCAACATCAGTCAAACGGTGGTGAGGTCCGATCTTCCACCGGTGCCACGTAGCACCTTCCTAGACAATGTGCCGGATGGTAATTACAGATCTGGCCGATGTACCCAGTGTAACTTTACCAACAAATGCACAATGTTCAATCCCCCTATCACAGGCAGGGCCATTAAGATTAGGGGCATCATTACGTGTTCTACAGAAGATGTGGAATACCTGATCCAGTGTATTTGTGGTCTATGCTATGTAGGAAAAACGAGCTCTGAAAACAAGGACAGCAGAACATCAGGAGTAATATCAGGATCCTTGACCAGAGAAACCCTGTGGCCGCGCATTTCATGAACGCTCGTCACAACATCAGGTCTCCGAGATATCGAACACGTTGGAGATCCTGCTAATCTATTACTAAGAAGAGAACTGAATTGGATTCACCGTATGTACGCCACGTCTCCAAAAAGGTCTGAACCAGGAGTTTCTTACGCTAGGCCACCTTCTCACAAATGATCCCAAAAATATAAAAATTAAATAAAGTTGGTTCAACACAGTGGCGGGTCATTTTGACCCTAGGACAACGGGAGGGTTAAACATTTTTGTTTAAAATCTGGATATTTGTATTTTTGTATTTTATGTCTTACCGTGTTCTGACCATAAGAATGTTAAGGAGATTATTTTACAAACACTTCCTCATATGTCATTGAAACCAGTATTTCTGTCATGTTCTCAACTTTCTTTCATTGTCCAGCAGCCAAAGACACCATCCTAGCCATCTTAACAACCCATGCTAGTTGTTGCATCTTTAGAGGTTCTCTCTTTCAACATTTCTAAAGGATATTTTCATCTCTGTCATATTAAACCGCTGGCATTTGCTGTGTTTTCCCGCTAATTGCATTTAGGAACATTCCCGCTTATAACCTCATGCCGTGAGCGCATTGCTGCGCTTATAATGTGAAGAAATTGTCACGGTTTCGGCCGAGGCTGCCTCTCTCCCTTGTTCGGGCAGGTTTCGGCGTTCGTCGTCTCCGGAATTCTAGCTGCCACCGCTGTATGTTTCATGTTCGTTTGCTTTTGTCTGTTTGTTTCCACACCTGTTTCTGTTTTGGCGTAATTAGTGTCCTATAAGTTTCTCGTTGTGTTTGTCTAGTGTTGTGTGTAATTATTTTCCGTCAGTTGTGTGTATTGCTCGGTTGAGCTTCTCTCCACTGCGCTGGAGTATTTTCGCACCTGTTTGTGCGCAGTTACCATTTGTCGCACCTGTTTGTGCGCTGTTACTTTTCGCCTTCGTGCGTATTTTTCGCCTTCGGGCAAAGTTGTCCTTTTGCCTTAGTTTGGGCAGTAATACAAGCCTTTGGAATATCGTTCTGAGTCCTGCGTTTGATTCCACCATTGCACCTACAGCACGCCCTGACAGAAATAGCCTAATAGTTTAGCAACATTTTAAGCTAATCATTCTGATCTGGGGTTTTTTATGTACAGTGGTTGTATTCATTTGGGATGTATTGTCCCACAACTGTCCCAGAGTCTGTTTGGAATATAAAGTAATTCTGAAAAAGACACAGTGAAGGAATACACTTTTTGGCCTAAATGCAAAGCCTCATGTTTGGGCCAATTCCAACAAAACACATCACTGCCTCCTTATTTTCAAGCATGGTGGTCGCTGCATTATGTTATGGGTATGCTTCACATAAGCAAAGACTGGGGAGTTTTTCAGGATAAAAATAAATGGGATGGAGATGAGCACAGGCAAAATCCTAGAGGAAAACCTGGTTCAGTCCGCTTTAAACCAGACACTGGGAGAGGAATTCACCTTTCAGCAGGACAATAACCTACAACACAAGGCCAAATCTACACTGGAGCTGCTTACCAAGAAGACAGTGAATGTTCCTGAATGGCCGAGTTACAGTTTTGATTTAAATCTGCATCAAAATCTATGGCAAGACCTGAACATTACCGTCTAGCCACGATCCCCAACACCTTGACAGAGCCTGAAGAATTTTGAAAATAATAATGTGCAAATATTGTACGATCCAGGTGTGCGAAGCTCTTACAGACTTCCTCAAAAAGACTCACAGCTGTAATCGCTGCCAAAGGTGTTTCTAACATGTATTGACTCAGGTGGGTGAAAACGAATATAATCTAATCAAGGTATATTAGTGTTTTTTTTTTTATTTATCTTTTTAAAATGTTAGTATTTTTCTTCCACTTTAACATTAGAGAGTATTTTGTGAATATTACAATTCAATCCATTTTAATCCCTTTTTTTTTTTTTGGGACTGAAGAACTCCAAGGGGTCTAAACACTTATAAGCGCTGTACATCATCTCTAAATGAACTTGGAGATTATACCGTGTTTATCCAAGACAGAAGAGAGGTCACACAGTAACGTCTGTTTGCTGCTGGTTTCCCAGCAACCAGTTGAATTACCGGACAGTTTCTGGTAGCTGTAAATCAGCTGGTTGTGGGGTTAGAGTTACACTCTTAGAAAAAGAAAGGTGCTGTCTAGAACCTAAAAGGGGTTCTTCGGCTGTCCCCATAGGAGAACCCTATGAAGAACCCTTTTTGGTTCCAGGTAGAACCGTTTTGGTTCTAGGTAGAACCCTTTTGGGTTCCATGTAGAACCCTTTCTAAAGAGGGTTCTACATGGAACCCAAAATAGTTTTACCTGGAAACAAAATGGGTTCTGCCTGGAACCAAAAAGGGTTCTTCATAGGGTTCTCCTATGGGGACAGCCGAAGAACCCTTTTGGAACACTTTTTTCTAAGAGTGTAGGAGGGTTGGTGCCATTAGAGAAGCTCCAAAAAAAAAAGATTTACCCCCAAAAATACGTCTCTCTCTCTAACTTCCCGAAATACGTCTCTCTCTCTAACTTCCCGAAAGTTCAGATTCCAGAGACACCCTCTATTTGCCATCTGGTTCCACTGAAGGGTTTTCTAACTTCTCCTGTCAGCATTCTGAGTGACAGACTGACTGCATCCCAAATGGCACCCTATTCCCTATGGGCTCTGGTCTAAAGTAGTGCACTACATAGGGAATAGGGTGCCATTCTCTGGTCTAAAGTAGTGCACTATATAGGGAATAGGGTGCCATTCTCTGGTCTAAAGTAGTGCACTATATAGGGAATAGGGTGCCATTCTCTGGTCTAAAGTAGTGCACTATATAGGGAATAGGGTGCCATTCTCTGGTCTAAAGTAGTGCACTATATAGGGAATAGGGTGCCATTCTCTGGTCTAAAGTAGTGCACTATATAGGGAATAGGGTGCCATTCTCTGGTCTAAAGTAGTGCACTATATAGGGAATAGGGTGCCATTCTCTGGTCTAAAGTAGTGCACTATATAGGGAATAGGGTGCCATTCTCTGGTCTAAAGTAGTGCACTATATAGGGAATAGGGTGCCATTCTCTGGTCTAAAGTAGTGCACTATATAGGGAATAGGGTGTCATTCTCTGGTCTAAAGTAGTGCACTACATAGGGAATAGGGTGCCATTCTCTGGTCTAAAGTAGTGCACTATATAGGGAATAGGGTGCCATTCTCTGGTCTAAAGTAGTGCACTATATAGGGAATAGGGTGCCATTCTCTGGTCTAAAGTAGTGCACTATATAGGGAATAGGGTGCCATTCTCTGGTCTAAAGTAGTGCACTATATAGGGAATAGGGTACCATTTGGGAGGCATCCCCAGTCTGCTGTTTTAGTAAAGACAGGAAGCATCTCCAGTCTGCTGCTATAGTAAAGACAGGAAGCATCCCCAGTCTGCTGCTATAGTAAAGACAGGAAGCATCCCCAGTCTGCTGCTATATTAAAGACAGGAAGCATTTCCAGTCTGCTGCTATAGTAAAGACAGGAAGCATCCCCAGTCTGCTGCTATATTAAAGACAGGAAGCATTTCCAGTCTGCTGCTATAGTAAAGACAGGAAGCATCCCCAGTCTGCTGCTATAGTAAAGACAGGAAGCATCCCCAGTCTGCTGCTATAGTAAAGACAGGAAGCATCCCCAGTCTGCTGTTTTAGTAAAGACAGGAAGCATCCCCAGTCTGCTGCTATAGTAAAGACAGGAAGCATCCCCAGTCTGCTGCTATAGTAAAGACAGGAAGCATCTCCAGTCTGCTGTTTTAGTAAAGACAGGAAGCATCCCCAGTCTGCTGCTATAGTAAAGACAGGAAGCATCCCCAGTCTGCTGCTATAGTAAAGACAGGAAGCATCCCCAGTCTGCTGTTTTAGTAAAGACAGGAAGCATCCCCAGTCTGCTGTTTTAGTAAAGACAGGAAGCATCCCCAGTCTGCTGCTATAGTAAAGACAGGAAGCATCCCCAGTCTGCTGCTATAGTAAAGACAGGAAGCATCCCCAGTCTGCTGCTATAGTAAAGACAGGAAGCATCCCCAGTCTGCTGCTATAGTAAAGACATGAAGAATTCTCAGTCTGCTGCTATAGTAAAGACAGGAAGCATCCCCAGTCTGCTGCTATAGTAAAGACAGGAAGCATCTCCAGTCTGCTGTTTTAGTAAAGACAGGAAGCATCCCCAGTCTGCTGCTATAGTAAAGACAGGAAGCTTCCCCAGTCTGCTGCTATAGTAAAGACAGGAAGTATCCCCAGTCTGCTGCTATAGTAAAGACAGGAAGTATCCCCAGTCTGCTGCTATAGTAAAGACAGGAAGCATCCCCAGTCTGCTGCTATAGTAAAGACAGGAAGCATCCCCAGTCTGCTGCTATAGTAAAGACAGGAAGTATCCCCAGTCTGCTGCTATAGTAAAGACAGGAAGCATCCCCAGTCTGCTGCTATAGTAGAGACAGGAAGCATCCCCAGTCTGCTGCTATAGTAAAGACAGGAAGTATCCCCAGTCTGCTGCTATAGTAAAGACAGGAAGCATCCCCAGTCTGCTGCTATAGTAAAGACAGGAAGCATCCCCAGTCTGCTGCTATAGTAAAGACAGGAAGCATCCCCAGTCTGCTGCTATAGTAAAGACAGGAAGCATCCCTAGTCTGCTGCTATAGTAAAGACAGGAAGTATCCCCAGTCTGCTGCTATAGTAAAGACAGGAAGCATCCCCAGTCTGCTGCTATTGTAAAGACAGGAAGCATCCCCAGTCTGCTGCTATAGTAAAGACAGGAAGCATCCCCAGTCTGCTGCTATAGTAAAGACAGGAAGCATCCCCAGTCTGCTGCTATAGTAAAGACAGGAAGTATCCCCAGTCTGCTGCTATAGTAAAGACAGGAAGCATCCCCAGTCTGCTGCTATAGTAAAGACAGGAAGCATCCCCAGTCTGCTGCTATAGTAAAGACAGGAAGCATCCCTAGTCTGCTGCTATAGTAAAGACAGGAAGCATCCCCAGTCTCTGTGACAGGGGCCTGCAGGGCTACCGGACACATGAAAGTATTAGACAGTATTAGGTAAGACAGGACGACCAGAGGCCTTGAGCTGCAGTCTGCTGTGTAGCACAGACAGGGCACTGCCAACAGAGCTGAGCAACACAGCCTAGCTAGCCTCCATTCAGAATAGACTGTTTCAATGTTCCAATTATAAAATTACAAACTGAGGTTTTACCCACTCCGACTTTCACCACCGGGGTCTTTTTCTAGATATTAAGAGAAAACTAGATGGTCATTTTCCATGAAGAAAAAGTATTTTTGTGGTAGTGGAAGAAGTTTAAAATGTTTTACTTAAGCCAAGCAGTTTAATATAGCAGTTAAATATAATATTAGTCTGATTACTTTAATAGACTACAATATGAACCTTATTACTTTGGGTTGTGGGGCAGTTAGATCACATCTTTCAACACAAATAACTACACTCAGACTACTACACTTTTATCCAGTCTCCTACTAGACTACCACAGTATATAAACCTGTACTAGTAGAGTACAGAAGACAAGGAGGCATTGTTGAAGTTTAAAATACATTTTAAAATGGTATGTTATCCCAAGCTGTTTATCCCTTACTTCAACCATACATTAATGTCTTAATCAAATGATGAAGCTGTTAAAAGAAAGTTATGACTGGACAGATAAATAAATGGCTGATAAATGAATTAAGGATACAGGGATGGAAGACCTAATGGTGGAGGGATGAAGACCTAATGGTGGAGGGATGAAGACCTAATGGTGGAGGGATGGAGACCTAATGGTGGAGGGATGAAGACCTAATGGTGGAGGGATGAAGACCTAATGGTGGAGGGATGAAGACCTAATGGTGGAGGGATGAAGACCTAATGGTGGAGGGATGGAGACCTAATGGTGGAGGGATGGAGACCTAATGGTGGAGGGATGAAGACCTAATGGTGGAGGGATGGAGACCTAATGGTGGAGGGATGAAGACCTAATGGTGGAGGGATGAAGACCTAATGGTGGAGGGATGAAGACCTAATGGTGGAGGGATGAAGACCTAATGGTGGAGGGATGGAGACCTAATGGTGGAGGGATGGAGACCTAATGGTGGAGGGATGAAGACCTAATGGTGGAGGGATGGAGACCTAATGGTGGAGGGATGAAGACCTAATGGTGGAGGGATGGAAGACCTAATGGTGGAGGGATGAAGACCTAATGGTGGAGGGATGAAGACCTAATGGTGGAGGGATGGAGACCTAATGGTGGAGGGATGGAGACCTAATGGTGGAGGGATGGAGACCTAATGGTGCAGGGATGAAGACCTAATGGTGGAGGGATGAAGACCTAATGGTGGAGGGATGGAAGACCTAATGGTGGAGGGATGGAAGACCTAATGGTGGAGGGATGGAGACCTAATGGTGGAGGGATGGAGACCTAATGGTGGAGGGATGGAGACCTAATGGTGGAGGGATGAAGACCTAATGGTGGAGGGATGGAGACCTAATGGTGGAGGGATGGAGACCTAATGGTGGAGGGATGAAGACCTAATGGTGGAGGGATGGAAGACCTAATGGTGGAGGGATGAAGACCTAATGGTGGAGGGATGAAGACCTAATGGTGGAGGGATGGAAGACCTAATGGTGGAGGGATGAAGACCTAATGGTGGAGGGATGAAGACCTAATGGTGGAGGGATGAAGACCTAATGGTGGAGGGATGAAGACCTAATGGTGGAGGGATGGAGACCTAATGGTGGAGGGATGGAGACCTAATGGTGGAGGGATGGAAGACCTAATGGTGGAGGGATGGAAGACCTAATGGTGGAGGGATGAAGACCTAATGGTGGAGGGATGGAGACCTAATGGTGGAGGGATGGAGACCTAATGGTGGAGGGATGGAAGACCTAATGGTGGAGGGATGAAGACCTAATGGTGGAGGGATGAAGACCTAATGGTGGAGGGATGGAGACCTAATGGTGGAGGGATGGAGACCTAATGGTGGAGGGATGAAGACCTAATGGTGGAGGGATGAAGACCTAATGGTGGAGGGATGAAGACCTAATGGTGGAGGGATGGAGACCTAATGGTGGAGGGATGAAGACCTAATGGTGGAGGGATGGAAGACCTAATGGTGGAGGGATGAAGACCTAATGGGGAGGGATGAAGACCTAATGGTGGAGGGATGGAGACCTAATGGTGGAGGGATGGAGACCTAATGGTGGAGGGATGGAGACCTAATGGTGGAGGGATGAAGACCTAATGGTGGAGGGATGAAGACCTAATGGTGGAGGGATGGAAGACCTAATGGTGGAGGGATGGAAGACCTAATGGTGGAGGGATGGAGACCTAATGGTGGAGGGATGAAGACCTAATGGTGGAGGGATGGAGACCTAATGGTGGAGGGATGAAGACCTAATGGTGGAGGGATGGAGACCTAATGGTGGAGGGATGGAGACCTAATGGTGGGGGGATGAAGACCTAATGGTGGAGGGATGGAAGACCTAATGGTGGAGGGATGAAGACCTAATGGTGGAGGGATGAAGACCTAATGGTGGAGGGATGGAAGACCTAATGGTGGAGGGATGAAGACCTAATGGTGGAGGGATGAAGACCTAATGGTGGAGGGATGAAGACCTAATGGTGGAGGGATGAAGACCTAATGGTGGAGGGATGAAGACCTAATGGTGGAGGGATGGAGACCTAATGGTGGAGGGATGGAGACCTAATGGTGGAGGGATGGAAGACCTAATGGTGGAGGGATGGAAGACCTAATGGTGGAGGGATGAAGACCTAATGGTGGAGGGATGGAGACCTAATGGTGGAGGGATGGAGACCTAATGGTGGAGGGATGGAAGACCTAATGGTGGAGGGATGAAGACCTAATGGTGGAGGGATGGAGACCTAATGGTGGAGGGATGGAGACCTAATGGTGGAGGGATGGAGACCTAATGGTGGAGGGATGGAGACCTAATGGTGGAGGGATGAAGACCTAATGGTGGAGGGATGAAGACCTAATGGTGGAGGGATGAAGACCTAATGGTGGAGGGATGGAAGACCTAATGGTGGAGGGATGGAGACCTAATGGTGGAGGGATGAAGACCTAATGGTGGAGGGATGGAGACCTAATGGTGGAGGGATGGAAGACCTAATGGTGGAGGGATGGAAGACCTAATGGTGGAGATATGGAAGACCTAATGGTGGAGGGATGGAGACCTAATGGTGGAGGGATGGAGACCTAATGGTGGAGGGATGAAGACCTAATGGTGGAGGGATGGAAGACCTAATGGTGGAGGGATGGAAGACCTAATGGTGGAGGGATGAAGACCTAATGGTGGAGGGATGGAGACCTAATGGTGGAGGGATGGAGACCTAATGGTGGAGGGATGAAGACCTAATGGTGGAGGGATGGAGACCTAATGGTGGAGGGATGGAAGACCTAATGGTGGAGGGATGAAGACCTAATGGTGGAGGGATGGAAGACCTAATGGTGGAGGGATGGAAGACCTAATGGTGGAGGGATGAAGACCTAATGGTGGAGGGATGGAGACCTAATGGTGGAGGGATGGAGACCTAATGGTGGAGGGATGAAGACCTAATGGTGGAGGGATGGAGACCTAATGGTGGAGGGATGGAAGACCTAATGGTGGAGGGATGAAGACCTAATGGTGGAGGGATGGAAGACCTAATGGTGGAGGGATGAAGACCTAATGGTGGAGGGATGGAGACCTAATGGTGGAGGGATGGAGACCTAATGGTGGAGGGATGGAGACCTAATGGTGGAGGGATGGAGACCTAATGGTGGAGGGATGGAGACCTAATGGTGGAGGGATGAAGACCTAATGGTGGAGGGATGAAGACCTAATGGTGGAGGGATGAAGACCTAATGGTGGAGGGATGGAAGACCTAATGGTGGAGGGATGGAGAGAGGTTCAGTTGGACTGATTGGTATGATGAAGGAATTCATCTAAGGTTGAAGGGAGTTTGAAGGTGTGGATGTGTGTGTGTGTGTGTGTGTGTGTGTGTTGAAGGTGTGGATGGTGAGTGTGTGTGTGTGTGTGTGTGTTGAAGGTGTGGATGGTGAGTGTGTGTGTGTGTGTGTGTGTGTTGAAGTTGTGGATGGTGAGTGTGTGTGTGTGTGTGTGTTGAAGGTGTGGATGGTGTGTGTGTGTGTGTGTGTGTGTGTGTGTGTGTTGAAGGTGTGGATGGTGTTTACTCATTGTTTAGTCAATGTGCTCCCCCATTGTTATAATTGGAATGTTCTGAAAACTTCCATGGCAGTTAATTCAACAGCGGGAAGTTAGCTAAATGAGTTGATGTGGTTACTAAAACAGCTGTACCTCGATTGGTAGTAGATATTTCCGTTCTTATTTCAGGTTTGAATAGCACAGAAATAGACCAAGATGTCATAACCTTTAACGTTACGTCTAACTTGTTGGGATAGTGGTGAAAGTAGCTGATTTGTGTCAAATGTTACATTGTTTACAGTGAATTTTGGAAGCCATGATGTCACAATGGGCCCTTTAGAATGTTGAGGAAATCCCATGAAAGTGGACGAGGACAAAAAGAGGAGAAGAGTAGCATGCTAAATAATAATAATAATAATAATAATAATAATAATAATAATAATAATAATAATAATAAAAAGTCAGAAGTATGACGAAGATTTAAAGTCGGGACTTTTGCTTCGCAAGTCCCACCAAATGATATTGTCTACACTTACACACATGCACACTTCCTCTCCTCTCTTTTCTCCTCTGTTTGACGGTCTGTTCAGGTCCTATTTATACCAAAATGCCATACTGCAATTAACATTTTTCGGGTTGACCACTTTTATGGCATGGTGAACCATTGGTAGAAAAATAGGATGGGGAGAGATACTTTAACACTGAACATGAAAAGAGACGGAGAGAAAGTGTTTACCGTAAGCAGGCTGAAATGAAAAGAGACGGAGAGAAAGTGTTTACCGTAAGCAGGCTGAAATGCAGTGTTATTGACCTTTCATTGATGGTGCAGTATACCATTATTCTATACTGCACCAGCTGTAGAGTCCCTTCTTTGTTACATTGACACTGTTTAAAAGGTGTTTGGTGAACATTAAATAATCAAACGTGTTATTAAATTGTATTTGTCACATGCACCGAATACAACAGGTGTAGACCTTACAGTGAAATGCTTACTTATTAGCCCTTGACCAACAATGCAGTTTTAAGAAAAATAAGTGTTAAGTAAAAAATTACTAATAATTAAAGAGCAGCAGTAAAATAACAGTAGCGAGGCTATATACAGGGGGTACCGGTACAGAGTCAATGTGCGGGGGCACCGGTTAGTCAAGGTAATTGAGGTAATATGTACATGTAGGTATAGTTAAAGTGACTATGCATAGATAATAAACAGAGTAGCAGCAGCGTAAAAGAGGGGGATGGGGTGGGGGGACAATGCAAATAGTCTGGGTAGCCATTTGATTAGCTGTTCAGGAGTCTTATGGCTTCGGGGTAGAAGCTGTTAAGAAGCCTTTTGGACCTAGACTTGGCGCTCCGGTACCGCTTGCCGTACGGTAGCAGAGAGAACAGTCTATGACTAGGGTGGCTGGAGTCTTTGACAATTTTTAGGGCCTTCCTCTGACACCGCCTGGTATAGAGGTCCTGGATGGCAGGAAGCTTGGCCCCAGTGATGTACTGGGCCGTACGCACTACCCTCTGTAGTGCCTTGCGGTCGGAGGCCGAGCAGTTCCCATACCAGGCAGGGATGCAACCAGTCAGGATGCTCTCGATGGTGCAACTGTATAACTTTTTGAGGATCTGAGGACCCTTGCCAAATCTTTTCAGTCTCCTGAGGGGGAATAGGCTTTGTTGTGCCCTCTTCATGACTGTCTTGGTGTGTTTGGACCATGATAGTTCGTTGGTGATGTGGACACCAAGGAAGTTGAAGCTCTCAACCTGCTCCACTACAGCCCCGTCGATGAGAATGGGGGCGTGCTCGGTCCTTCTTTTCCTGTAGTCCAAAATCATCTCCTTCGTCTTGATCACGTTGAGGGAGAGGTTGTTGTCCTGGCACCACACGGCCAGGTCTCTGACCTCCTCCCTATAGGCTGTCTCATCGTTGTTGGTGATCAGTCCTACCACTGTTGTGTCGTCGGCAAACTTAAAGATGGTGTTGGAGTCGTGCCTGGCCATGCAGTCATAGGTGAACAGGGAGTACAGGAGGGGACTGAGCACGCACCCCTGAGGGGCCCCCGTGTTGAGGATCAGCGTGGCAGATTTGGTGTTACCTAACCTTACCACCTGGGGGCGGCCCGTCAAGAAGACCAGGATCCAGTTGCAGAGGGAGGTGTTTAGTCCCAGGGTCCTTAGCTTAGTGATGAGCTTTGAGGGCACTATGGTGTTGAACGCTGAGCTGTAGTCAATGAATAGTATTCTCACATAGGTGTTCCTTTTGTCCAGGTGGGAAAGGGCAGTGTGGAGCGCAATAGAGATTGCATCATCTGTGGATCTGTTGGGGCGGTATGCAAATTGGAGTGGGTCTAGGGTTTCTGGGATAATGGTGTTGATGGTGTTGATGTGAGCCATGACCAGCCTTCCAAAGCACTTCATGGCTACATATGTGTAGTCATTTAGGCAGGTTACCTTAGTGTTCTTGGGCACAGGGACTATGGTGGTCTGCTTGAAACATGTTGGTATTATAGACTCAGTCAGGGACAAGTTGAAAATGTCAGTGAAGACACTTGCCAGTTGGTAATCCATCCTGGTAATTCGTCTGGCCCTGCAGCCTTTTGAATGTTGACCTGTTTAAAGGTCTTACTCACATCGACTACGGAGAGCGTGATCACACAGTCGTCCGGAACAGCTGGTGCTCTCATGCATGCTTCAGTGTTGCTTGCCTCGAAGCGAGCATAGAAGTGATTTAGCTCTTCTGGTAGGCTCGTGTCACTGGGCAGCTCGCGGCTGTGCTTCCCTTTGTAGTCTGTAATAGTTTTCAAGCCCTGCCACATCCGACGAGCGTCAGAGCCGGTGTAGTACGATTCAATCTTAGTCCTGTATTGACGCTTTGCCTGTTTGATGGTTCGTCTGAGGGCATAGCTGGATTTCTTATAAGCGTCCGGGTTAGAGTCCCGCTCCTTAAAAGCGGCAGCTCTACCCTTTAGCTCAGTGCGGATGTTGCCTGTAATCCACTAGTAATAACCATAACAAGAGAAATGATTCCACTAGTAATAACCATAACAAGAGAAATGATTCCACTAGTAATAACCATAACAAGAGAAATGATTCCACTGGTAATAACCATAACAAGAGAAATGATTCCACTGGTAATAACCATACCAGGAGACATTTGGGGTGTATTTTATGAGGCTGATTTCCACTTCGATGTTGGCCACTGTTATACGTCCACTTTTTATATGGCCACCATCAAGCCATTACATCACAATTACATGGTTGATAGTGGTGGTTCAGCTGCTACAGATACAGAGTTATAGTCTCTTTGATCTGTCTGACTTGGCAGGACGCCTCAGATGTTTTTTTTTATATCTCATAGATTAAGTCTGATAGCGTCTTCCAGTTCATCTGTCAGGACACAGATTCAAATGACACATCAACACCAGGAACAAATAGCTCATTAGAATCTGCTGCTCTGCATATGGGACTAGTATGGAGGGACATGGGCTGCATCCCAACTAGCAAATAGCTCATTAGAATCTGCTGCTCTGCATATGGGACTAGTATGGAGGGACATGGGCTGCATCCCAACTAGCAAATAGCTCATTAGAATCTGCTGCTCTGCATATGGGACTAGTATGGAGGGACATGGGGTGCATCCCAACTAGCAAATAGCTCATTAGAATCTGCTGCTCTGCATATGGGACTAGTATGGAGGGACATGGGGTGCATCCCAACTAGCAAATAGCTCATTAGAATCTGCTGCTCTGCATATGGGACTAGTATGGAGGGACATGGGGTGCATCCCAACTAGCACCTTATTCCCTACATAGTGAACTACTTTTGACCAGAGCCTTATGCCCACCATCTCAGTCTGATAGAGCCTGATGCCCACCATCTCAGTCTGATAGAGCCTGATGCCCACCATCTCAGTCTGATAGAGCCTGATGCCCACCATCTCAGTCTGATAGAGCCTGATGCCCACCATCTCAGTCTGATAGAGCCTGATGCCCACCATCTCAGTCTGATAGAGCCTGATGCCCACCATCTCAGTCTGATAGAGCCTGATGCCCACCATCTCAGTCTGATAGAGCCTGATGCCCACCATCTCAGTCTGATAGAGCCTGATGCCCACCATCTCAGTCTGATAGAGCCTGATGCCCACCATCTCAGTCTGATAGAGCCTGATGCCCACCATCTCAGTCTGATAGAGCCTGATGCCCACCATCTCAGTCTGATATAGCCTGATGCCCACCATCTCAGTCTGATAGAGCCTGATGCCCACCATCTCAGTCTGATAGAGCCTGATGCCCACCATCTCAGTCTGATAGAGCCTGATGCCCACCATCTCAGTCTGATAGAGCCTGATGCCCACCATCTCAGTCTGATAGAGCCTGATGCCCACCATCTCAGTCTGATAGAGCCTGATGCCCACCATCGCAGTCTGATAGAGCCTGATGCCCACCATCTCAGTCTGATAGAGCCTGATGCCCACCATCTCAGTCTGATAGAGCCTGATGCCCACCATCGCAGTCTGATAGAGCCTTCCAGTTGTCTCATAGTCTGATAGAGCCTTCCAGTTGTCTCATAGTCTGATAGAGCCTTCCAGTTATAATAATAATAATAATATGCCATTTAGCAGACAGACACAACGTCCCCTACCCCCTCCAGCACAGACACAATGTCCCCTACCCCCTCCAGCACAGACACAATGTCCCCTACCCCCTCCAGACACAATGTCCCCTACCCCCTCCAGACACAGACACAATGTCCCCTACCCCTCCAGCACAGACACAATGTCCCCTACCCCCTCCAGCACAGACACAATGTCCCCTACCCCCTCCAGCACAGACACAATGTCCCCTAGCCCCTCCAGCACAGACACAATGTCCCCTACCCCCTCCAGCACAGACACAATGTCCCCTAGCCCCTCCAGCACAGACACAATGTCCCCTACCCCCTCCAGCACAGACACAATGTCCCCTACCCCCTCCAGCACAGACACAATGCTTGAGACCAACCTAATAATTCATCTCAGGAGCGGGAACCGCTTTCTCCTCCATATTAAACATGTATAAAGAAGGACACCAATGCAAATATTTTCACAGTGGCAAACGAAGCCAGACACACAGGTGCATTGCAGCAGGAGCAGAGCAGAGCGGAGAGAGTCGAGCAGCGAGGACGGACTGACTGAAGGAGGAGGACTGGAGGCAATATGGTTTTGGCACAACGTGATTTTTCTTTCAGCGCCAAAAATCCTTCAAGTTCAATGTTTCATAGTCGCAAACACACATAGCTAGGATCCCACTAGCACGCAGGCTAGCTACCTGAGCCTCTACGTCACACAGCTAGGATCCCACTAGCACGCAGGCTAGCTACCTGAGCCTCTATGTCACACAGCTAGGATCCCACTAGCATGCAGGCTAGCTACCTGAGCCTCTACGTCACACAGCTAGGATCCCACTAGCACGCAGGCTAGCTACCTGAGCCTCTACGTCACACAGCTAGGATCCCACTAGCACGCAGGCTAGCTACCTGAGCCTCTACGTCACACAGCTAGGATCCCACTAGCACGCAGGCTAGCTACCTGAGCCTCTACGTCACACAGCTAGGATCCCACTAGCACGCAGGCTAGCTACCTGAGCCTCTACGTCACACAGCTAGGATCCCACTAGCACGCAGGCTAGCTACCTGAGCCTCTACGTCACACAGCTAGGATCCCACTAGCACGCAGGCTAGCTACCTGAGCCTCTACGTCACACAGCTAGGATCCCACTAGCACGCAGGCTAGCTACCTGAGCCTCTACGTTACACAGCTAGGATCCCACTAGCACGCAGGCTAGCTACCTGAGCCTCTACGTCACACAGCTAGGATCCCACTAGCACGCAGGCTAGCTACCTGAGCCTCACGTCACACAGCTAGGATCCCACTAGCACGCAGGCTAGCTACCTGAGCCTCTACGTCACACATCTAGGATCCCACTAGCACGCAGGCTAGCTACCTGAGCCTCTACGTTACACAGCTAGGATCCCACTAGCACGCAGGCTAGCTACCTGAGCCTCTACGTCACACAGCTAGGATCCCACTAGCACGCAGGCTAGCTACCTGAGCCTCTACGTTACACAGCTAGGATCCCACTAGCACGCAGACTAGCTACCTGAGCCTCTACGTTACACAGCTAGGATCCCACTAGCACGCAGGCTAGCTACCTGAGCCTCTACGTTACACAGCTAGGATCCCACTAGCACGCAGGCTAGCTACCTGAGCCTCTACGTTACACAGCCCTCTGTATGTTCAGCTTACCCTGCAAAGAGGATGGTCAGGACCATCTGTGCCTGGTTGTTCAGATCTCATTGACTGAATGAGAAACAATGGAACCTGTGTTTAGAGACCTATAGGAACCACTATACACATCAGATCAATGCATCTCATCCATCAAGAGTGACACAGACATTTACAGTAGGTTGACTCCTGCCTTTTAAGACTTCTGACACACTGACCGACAGAGGGTTGAAAAGTAAACCAAGTCAATCATCACCTGCATGAGAGAGAGAGAGAGAGAGAGAGAGAGAGAGAGAGAGAGAGAGAGAGAGAGAGAGAGAGAGAGAGAGAGAGAGAGAGAGAGAGAGAGAGAGAGAGAGAGAGAGAGAGAGCGAGAGAGAGAGGAGAGAGAGAGAGAGAGAGAGAGAGAGAGAGAGAGAGAGAGAGAGAGAGAGAGAGAGAGAGAGAGAGAGAGAGAGAGAGAGAGAGAGAGAGTATATCTAGATGGTCAGAGTAGAGAATATCCGTCACTAACATCAACACTAATCCCCTCTGTCTGTCCACCACAGTCAGTGGAATTCTCAAATTGGGGGATAGTCTTCTGTTAACAAGGAAAGGCACTCCAGTCCAAGACCGGTGTCTGTCCTGGGCTCTGCGCTGTGTTCCTGGGCTGTGGTACGGTGCAGCGTGGTTGGTCAGGAGGGTTGTGGAGGGATGTGGAGGGTTAGGAAGGTTGTGGAGTGTTAGGAGGGATGTGGAGGGTTAGGAGGGTTGTGGAGGGTTAGGAGGGATGTGGAGGGTTAGGAGGGATGTGGAGGGTTAGGAGGGATGTGGAGGGTTAGGAGGGATGTGGAGGGTTAGGAGGGTTGTGGAGGGTTAGGAGGGTTGTGGAGGGTTAGGAGGGTTGTGGAGGGTTAGGAGGGATGTAGAGGGTTAGGAGGGATGTGGAGGGTTAGGAGGGATGTGGAGGGTTAGGAGGGATGTAGAGGGTTAGGAGGGATGTGGAGGGTTAGGAGGGATGTGGGGGGTTAGGAGGGATGTGGAGGGTTAGGAGGGGTGTGGGGGGTTAGGAGGGATGTAGAGGGTTAGGAGGGATGTGGAGGGTTAGGAGGGATGTGGAGGGTTAGGAGGGATGTGGAGGGTTAGGAGGGATGTGGGGGGTTAGGAGGGATGTGGAGGGTTGTTGAGGGATGTGGAGGGTTAGGAGGGTTGTGGAGGGTTAGGAGGGATGTGGAGGGTTAGGAGGGTTGTGGAGGGTTAGGAGGGATGTGGAGGGTTAGGAGGGATGTGGAGGGTTAGGAGGGATGTGGAGGGTTAGGAGGGATGTGGGGGGTTAGGAGGGATGTGGAGGGTTAGGAGGGATATGGGGGGTTAGGAGGGATGTGGAGGGTTGTGGAGGGATGTGGAGGGTTAGGAGGGATGTGGGGGGTTAGGAGGGATATGGAGGGTTAGGAGGGATGTGGAGGGTTAGGAGGGATGTGGGGGGTTAGGAGGGATGTGGAGGGTTAGGAGTGTTGTGGAGGGTTATGAGGGATGTGGAGGGTTAGGAGGGATGTGGAGGGTTAGGAGGGTTGTGGAGGGTTAGGAGGGATGTGGAGGGTTAGGAGGGATGTGGAGGGTTAGGAGGGATGTGGAGGGTTAGGAGGGATGTGGAGGGTTAGGAGGATATGGGGGGTTAGGAGGGATGTGGAGGGTTAGGAGGGATGTGGAGAGTGTGGAGGGTTAGGAGGGTTGTGGAGGGTTGGGAGGGTGTTGAGTATTATGAGGGTTGTGGGGGTTTAAAGGGTTGTGGAGGGTTGGGAGAGTTGTGGAAGATTGGGGAGCGTGGAGGGTCAGGAGGATAGTGGAGGGTTAGGAGGGTTGGGAGAGTGTGGAGGGTTAGGAGGGTTGTGGAGGGTTGGGAGGGTGTGGAGGGTTAGGAGGGTTGTGGCTGGTTGGGAGGGTGTTGAGGGTTAGGAGGGTTGTGGAGGGTTGGAAAGTGTTAAGGGTTAGAAGGGTTGGGAGAGTGTGGAGGGATAGGAGGGTTGTGGCTGGTTGGGAGAGTGTTGAGGGTTAGGAGGGTTGGGAGAGTGTTGAGGGTTAGGAAGGTTGTGGAGGGTTGGGAGAGTGTTGAGGGTTAGGAGGGTTGTGGAGGGTTGGGAGAGTGTTGAGGGTTAGGAAGGTTGTGGAGGGTTGGGAGAGTGTGGAGGGTTAGGAGGGTTGTGGAGGGTTGGGAGAGTGTTGAGGGTTAGGAGGGTTGTGGAGGGTTGGGAGAGTGTGGAGGGTTAGGAGGGTTGTGGATGGTTGGGAGAGTGTTGAGGGTTAGGAAGGTTGTGGAGGGTTGGGAGAGTGTGGAGGGTTAGGAAGGTTGTGGAGGGTTGGGAGAGTGTGGAGGGTTAGGAAGGTTGTGGAGGGTTGGGAGAGTGTGGAGGGTTAGGAAGGTTGTGGAGGGTTGGGAGAGTGTTGAGGGTTAGGAGGGTTGGGAGAGGTTGGTTCCACCACATGTACTGTATGTCATTGGGACCATATGGAAAGGCTGTTTTTCTATTTCTGTTGAACTGGTCATTGATGCAGAGAGTAGAGGCACAATAGAGGACCTGGTCATTGATGTACCCCCTGTATATAGCCTCTGTACCGGTACCCCCTGTATATAGCCTCTGTACCGGTACCCCCTGTATATAGCCTCTGTACCGGTACCCCCTGTATATAGCCTCTGTACCGGTACCCCCTGTATATAGCCTCTGTACCGGTACCCCCTGTATATAGACTCTGTACCGGTACCCCCTGTATATAGCCTCTGTACCGGTACCCCCTGTATATAGACTCTGTGCAGTACCCCCTGTATATAGCCTCTGTACCGGTACCCCCTGTATATAGACTCTGTACCGGTACCCCCTGTATATAGCCTCTGTACCGGTACCCCCTGTATATAGCCTCTGTACCGGTAACCCCTGTATATAGACTCTGTACCGGTACCCCCTGTATATAGCCTCTGTACCGGTACCCCTGTATATAGCCTCTGTACCGGTACCCCCTGTATATAGACTCTGTACCGGTACCCCCTGTATATAGCCTCTGTACCGGTACCCCTGTATATAGACTCTGTACCGGAACCCCTTGTATACTCCTGAGTGCCGCAGTGGTCTAAGGCACTGCCTCGCAGTGCTAACTGTGCCACTAGAGATCCTGGTTCGAATCCAGGCTCTGTCGCAGACGGCCGCGACCGGGAGACTCATGGGGCGGCGCACAATTGGCCCAGCGTCGTCCAGGGTAGGGGAGGGAATGGCCGGCAGGGATGTAGCTCAGTTGATAGAGCATGGCGTTTGCAACGCCAGGGTTGTGGGTTCGATCCCCACGGGGGGTCAGTATAAAAAAATATATAAAAAAAAGATGTATTCACTAACTGTTAGTTGCACTGGATAAGAGCGTCTGCTAAATGACTAAAATGTAAATGTATATAGCCTCTGTACCGGTACCCCCTGTATATAGACTCTGTACCGGTACCCCCTGTATATAGACTCTGTACCGGTACCCCCTGTATATAGCCTCTGTACCGGTACCCCCTGTATATAAACTCTGTACCGGTACCCCCTGTATATAGACTCTGTACTGGTACCCCCTGTATATAGCCTCTGTACCCCCTGTATATAGCCTCTGTACCGGTACCCCCTGTATATAGACTCTGTACCGGTACCCCCTGTATATAGACTCTGTACAGGTACCCCCTGTATATAGCCTCTGTACCGGTACCCCCTGTATATAGACTCTGTGCAGTGCACCCCTGTATATAGCCTCTGTACCGGTACCCCCTGTATATAGCCTCTGTACCGGTACCCCCTGTATATAGCCTCTGTACCGGTACCCCCTGTATATAGCCTCTGTACCGGTACCCCCTGTATATAGCCTCTGTACCGGTACCCCCTGTATATAGACTCTGTACTGGTACCCCCTGTATATAGCCTCTGTACTGGTACCCCCTGTATATAGACTCTGTACCGGTACCCCCTGTATATAGACTCTGTACCGGTACCCCCTGTATATAGACTCTGTACCGGTACCCCCTGTATATAGCCTCTGTACCGGTACCCCCTGTATATAGCCTCTGTACCCCCTGTATATAGCCTCTGTACCGGTATCCCCTGTATATAGACTCTGTACCGGTACCCCCTGTATATAGCCTCTGTACCGGTACCCCCTGTATATAGCCTCTGTACCCCCTGTATATAGCCTCTGTACCGGTATCCCCTGTATATAGACTCTGTACCCCCTGTATATAGCCTCTGTACCGGTATCCCCTGTATATAGACTCTGTACCCCCTGTATATAGCCTCTGTACCGGTACCCCCTGTATATAGACTCTGTACCGGTACCCCCTGTATATAGCCTCTGTACCGGTACCCCCTGTATATAGCCTCTGTACCGGTACCCCCTGTATATAGACTCTGTACCGGTACCCCCTGTATATAGACTCTGTACCGGTACCCCCTGTATATAGCCTCTGTACCGGTACCCCCTGTATATAGACTCTGTACCGGTACCCCCTGTATATAGCCTCTGTACCGGTACCCCCTGTATATAGACTCTGTACCGGTACCCCCTGTATATAGCCTCTGTACCGGTACCCCCTGTATATAGACTCTGTACCGGTACCCCCTGTATATAGACTCTGTACCGGTACCCCCTGTATATAGACTCTGTACCGGTACCCCCTGTATATAGCCTCTGTACCGGTACCCCCTGTATATAGCCTCTGTACCGTACCCCCTGTATATAGCCTCTGTACCGGTACCCCCTGTATATAGCCTCTGTACCGGTACCCCCTGTATATAGCCTCTGTACCGGTACCCCCTGTATATAGCCTCTGTACCGGTACCCCCTGTATATAGCCTCTGTACCGGTACCCCCTGTATATAGCCTCTGTACCGGTACCCCCTGTATATAGACTCTGTACCGGTACCCCCTGTATATAGCCTCTGTACCGGTACCCCTGTATATAGACTCTGTACCGGTACCCCTGTATATAGCCTCAGTACCGGTACCCCTTGTATATAGCCTCTGTACCGGTACCCCCTGTATATAGCCTCTGTACCGGTACCCCCTGTATATAGCCTCTGTGACGGTACCCCCTGTATATAGCCTCTGTACCGGTACCACCTGTATATAGCCTCAGTACCGGTACCCCCTGTATATAGCCTCTGTACCGGTACCCCCTGTATATAGACCTCTGTACCGGTACCCCTGTATATAGCCTCTGTACCGGTACCCCCTGTATATAGACTATGTACCGGTACCCCCTGTATATAGACTCTGTACCGGTACCCCCTGTATATAGCCTCTGTACCGGTACCCCCTGTATATAGACTCTGTACCGGTACCCCCTGTATATAGACTCTGTACCGGTACCCCCTGTATATAGCCTCTGTACCGGTACCCCCTGTATATAGACTCTATACCGGTACCCCCTGTATATAGACTCTGTACCGGTACCCCCTGTATATAGCCTCTGTACCGGTACCCCCTGTATATAGCCTCTGTACCGGTACCCCCTGTATATAGCCTCTGTACCGGTACCCCCCTGTATATAGCCTCTGTACCGGTACCCCCTGTATATAGCCTCAGTACCGGTACCACCTGTATATAGCCTCAGTACCGGTACCACCTGTATATAGCCTCAGTACCGGTACCACCTGTATATAGCCTCTGTACCGGTACCCCCTGTATATAGACTCTGTACAGGTACCCCCTGTATATAGCCTCTGTACTGGTACCCCCTGTATATAGCCGGTACCCCCTGTATATAGCCTCTGTACCGGTACCCCCTGTATATAGACTCTGTACCGGTACCCCCTGTATATAGCCTCTGTACCGGTACCCCCTGTATATAGTCTCTGTACCGGGACCACCCATACACAAAAATGTATGCACGCATGACTGTAAGTCGCTTTGGATAAAAGCGTCTGCTAAATGGCATATTATTATTATTATTATTATTTATATAGACTCTGTACCGGTACCCCCTGTATATAGCCTCTGTACCGGTACCCCCTGTATATAGCCTCTGTACCGGTACCCCCTGTATATAGCCTCTGTACCGGTACCCCCTGTATATAGCCTCTGTACCGGTACCCCCTGTATATAGCCTCAGTACCGATACCACCTGTATATAGCCTCAGTACCGGTACCACCTGTATATATCCTCTGTACCGGTACCCCCTGTACATAGACTCTGTACCGGTACCCCCTGTATATAGCCTCTGTACCGGTACCCCCTGTATATAGCCTCTGTACCGGTACCCCCTGTATATAGCCTCTGTACCCCCTGTATATAGCCTCTGTACCGGTACCCCCTGTATATAGCCTCTGTACCGGTACCCCCTGTATATAGCCTCTGTACCGGTACCCCCTGTATATAGCCGGTACCCCCTGTATATAGCCTCTGTACCGGTACCCCCTGTATATAGCCTCTGTACCGGTACCCCCTGTATATAGCCTCTGTACCGGTACCCCCTGTATATAGACTCTGTACCGGTACCCCCTGTATATAGCCTCTGTACCGGTACCCCCTGTATATAGCCTCTGTACCGGTACCCCCTGTATATAGCCTCTGTACCGGTACCACCTGTATATAGCCTCTGTACCGGTACCCCCTGTATATAGACTCTGTACCGGTACCCCCTGTATATAGCCTCTGTACCGGTACCCCCTGTTTATAGCCTCTGTACCGGTACCCCCTGTATATAGCCTCAGTACCGGTACCACCTGTATATAGCCTCAGTACCGGTACCACCTGTATATAGCCTCAGTACCGGTACCACCTGTATATAGCCTCTGTACCGGTACCCCCTGTATATAGACTCTGTACCGGTACCCCCTGTATATAGCCTCTGTACCGGTACCCCCTGTATATAGCCGGTACCCCCTGTATATAGCCTCTGTACCGGTACCCCCTGTATATAGACTCTGTACCGGTACCCCCTGTATATAGCCTCTGTACCGGTACCCCCTGTATATAGCCTCTGTACCGGTACCCCCTGTATATAGCCTCTGTACCGGTACCCCCTGTATATAGCCTCTGTACCGGTACCCCCTGTATATAGCCTCAGTACCGGTACCACCTGTATATAGCCTCAGTACCGGTACCACCTGTATATAGCCTCTGTACCGGTACCCCCTGTATATAGACTCTGTACCGGTACCCCCTGTATATAGCCTCTGTACCGGTACCCCCTGTATATAGCCTCTGTACCCCCTGTATATAGCCTCTGTACCGGTACCCCCTGTATATAGCCTCTGTACCGGTACCCCCTGTATATAGCCTCTGTACCGGTACCCCCTGTATATAGCCTCTGTACCGGTACCCCCTGTATATAGCCTCTGTACCGGTACCCCCTGTATATAGCCTCTGTACCGGTACCCCCTGTATATAGCCGGTACCCCCTGTATATAGCCGGTACCCCCTGTATATAGCCGGTACCCCCTGTATATAGCCGGTACCCCCTGTATATAGCCTCTGTACCAGTACCCCCTGTATATAGCCTCTGTACCCCCTGTATATAGCCTCTGTACCGGTACCCCCTGTATATAGCCTCTGTACCGGTACCCCTGTATATAGCCTCTGTACCGGTACCCCCTGTATATAGCCGGTACCCCCTGTATATAGCCTCTGTACCGGTACCCCTGTATATAGCCTCTGTACCGGTACCCCCTGTATATAGCCTCTGTACCGGTACCCCCTGTATATAGACTCTGTGCACTGGTACCCCCTGTATATAGCCTCTGTACCGGTACCCCCTGTATATAGCCTCTGTACCGGTACCCCCTGTATATAGCCGGTACCCCCTGTATATAGCCGGTACCCCCTGTATATAGCCGGTACCCCCTGTATATAGCCGGTACCCCCTGTATATAGCCTCTGTACCGGTACCCCCTGTATATAGCCTCTGTACCCCCTGTATATAGCCTCTGTACCGGTACCCCCTGTATATAGCCTCTGTACCGGTACCCCCTGTATATAGCCTCTGTACCGGTACCCCCTGTATATAGCCGGTACCCCTGTATATAGCCTCTGTACCGGTACCCCCTGTATATAGCCTCTGTACGGTACCCCCTGTATATAGCCTCTGTACCGGTACACCCTGTATATAGACTCTGTACCGGTACCCCCTGTATATAGCCTCTGTGCCGGTACCCCCTGTATATAGCCTCTGTACCCGGTACCCCCTGTATATAGCCGGTACCCCCTGTATATAGCCGGTACCCCCCTGTATATAGCCGGTACCCCTGTATATAGCCGGTACCCCCTGTATATAGCCGGTACCCCCTGTATATAGCCGGTACCCCCTGTATATAGCCGGTATCCCCTGTATATAGCCTCTGTACCGGTACCCCCTGTATATAGCCTCTGTACTGGTACCCCCTGTATATAGCCTCTGTACCGGTACCCCCTGTATATAGCCTCTGTGCCGGTACCCCCTGTATATAGCCTCTGTACCGGTACCCCCTGTATATAGCCGGTACCCCCTGTATATAGCCGGTACCCCCTGTATATAGCCGGTACCCCCTGTATATAGCCGGTACCCCCTGTATATAGCCTCTGTACCAGTACCCCCTGTATATAGCCTCTGTACCCCCTGTATATAGCCTCTGTACCGGTACCCCCTGTATATAGCCTCTGTACCGGTACCCCCTGTATATAGCCTCTGTACCGGTACCCCCTGTATATAGCCTCTGTACCGGTACCCCCTGTATATAGCCGGTACCCCCTGTATATAGCCTCTGTACCGGTACCCCCTGTATATAGCCTCTGTACCGGTACCCCCTGTATATAGCCTCTGTACCGGTACCCCCCTGTATATAGACCCTGTACCAGGACCCCCCGTCTATAGCCTCTGTACCGGTACCCCTGTATATAGCCTCTGTACCGGTACCCCCTGTATATAGCCGGTACCCCCTGTATATAGCCGGTACCCCCTGTATATAGCCGGTACCCCTGTATATAGCCGGTACCCCCTGTATATAGCCGGGTACCCCCTGTATATAGCCTCTGTACCGAGGTACCCCCTGTATATAGCCTCTGTACCCCCTGTATATAGCCTCTGTACCGGTACCCCCTGTATATAGCCTCTGTACCGGTACCCCCTGTATATAGCCTCTGTACCGGTACCCCCCTGTATATAGCCTCTGTACCGGTACCCCCTGTATATAGACTCTGTACCGGTACCCCCTGTATATAGCCTCTGTACCGGTACCCCCTGTATATAGCCTCTGTACCGGTACCCCCTGTATATAGCCTCTGTACCAGTACCCCCTGTATATAGCCGGTACCCCCTGTATATAGCCGGTACCCCCTGTATATAGCCGGTACCCCCTGTATATAGCCGGTACCCCCTGTATATAGCCGGTACCCCCTGTATATAGCCGGTACCCCGTGTATATAGCCGGTACCCCCTGTATATAGCCGGTATCCCCTGTATATAGCCTCTGTACCGGTACCCCCTGTATATAGCCTCTGTACTGGTACCCCCTGTATATAGCCTCTGTACCGGTACCCCCTGTATATAGCCTCTGTACCGGTACCCCCTGTATATAGCCTCTGTACCGGTACCCCCTGTATATAGCCTCTGTACCGGTACCCCCTGTATATAGCCTCTGTACTGGTACCCCCTGTATATAGCCTCTGTACCGGTACCCCCTGTATATAGCCTCTGTACCGGGTACCCCCTGTATATAGCCTCTGTACCGTGTACCCCTGTATATAGCCTCTGTACTGGTACCCCTGTATATAGCCTCTGTACCGGTACCCCCTGTATATAGCCTCTGTACCGGTACCCCTGTATATAGCCTCTGTACCGGTACCCCCTGTATATAGCCTCTGTACCGGTACCCCCTGTATATAGCCTCTGTACTGGTACCCCCTGTATATAGCCTCTGTACCGGTACCCCCTGTATATAGCCTCCCTACTGTTATTTTACTTGTATTTGTTATTTTTTACTTAACTATTTTTTACTTAACACATTTTTTATTTTCTTAAAAACTGCATTGTTGGTTAAGGGCTTGTAAGTAAGCATTTCACTGTAAGGTCTACACCTGTTGTATTCGGCGCATGTGGCAAATACAATTTGATTTGGTTTTGATTTGATTTGATTTGTGATTTGATTGCCGTTACCGCAGTTCCACCTCTCATAGTGTAAACATTCTACAAGTCAAGTTCAGTGCGATAATCTGCGGTGGTTTGAATCCCGGCCAAAGTTGAAAGTTCATGGGTTGACCTATTGTTAATGTTCTGTATTGTTGTCATGTCTGACAAGTGTACTAAGCTAAGGGGAAACCCACGCCTTCTTTCCTCTCCAGGTGTGTTTGTCCTCCAGGGGTTTCTAGCGTATCTCTGAGATGTAGAGAATGTCAGCGTGTGAGGAGACAGAACATGTGGAATGTAGGGAGGGTTCTGGGTTCTGCTTCCAATAGTTACCTGCTGCCAGGTGTGTGTGTGTGTGTGTGTGTGTGTGTGTGTGTGTGTGTGTGTGTGTGTGTGTGTGTGTGTGTGTGTGTAGTGTGTGCTTCCCTCAAGGACAGACATTGGTTCCAGCAGACATCCCTGATGTGTTCAATCCAATTAGGATATTGGAAAACATTGAAATAACACGACAAGGGAAAGGTTATTCTGTGTGACGGGGAGGGTTGGTGCCCCGACAGCGTCCAAGCCACAACCACTGACACTGGACTTTGACCACAGAGTCTTTCTTTAGCTAAAACCCTGTCCCAACCCATCGACTGGCCTCTCACATCAACTCACATCAACGTTGTGGATCTTCAACACCAGACAAAGACATTTCCTCACCCTTCCAACCTTATCCTGATAGCTCCAGGCCCCTCTAACCAACATGGCGGTTTTACACTATTACAATAAGAAATGGGTTCACCTTAAATCTGTAGGTCTTGGCAACAGCCTCTTCTTGCCGTTGAAGTATGGATCAAATCCCTCTGTCTTCAGTCTGTGGGAGTAGTCGATATATCCAGAGATCTCCTGTCCAAGAGCGTTACGGTCCCTTATGAAAATAATAGACTGGAGGAAAGAGAGGAGGAAACAGTGTGTAAATGATCAGGAGAGAAAGAGAGGAGTGATATGATATCAATAATTAATTATGGGGAGATAGAGGGGTATAGGTTAATGTTCCTCTACTCCCACTATGGCACATGTTGCTCTATGACTCAAACCAGAGTCTATATAACTACAACTGGTGTGAGTGTGTGTGTGTGTGTGTGTGTGTGTGTGTGTTTGTAGGCCATGGGTGAGTGTGTTTGCTGGTGTGAGCCTGTGTGTGAGGGGTCGCGTGAGTTGGGCTGCCGACATAATCATCTACGCAGACGGTGTGTGGGACACAGGTCGAAAGAGATGTGATTTTACCTCTGGTCTATGATGAGTAACTGGCTTTGATTAGCTTTTCAGTTCTCCTCCAGGACACGTACAGTAGTAACAGTAAAGGGATTCAACCAATCAGCACCATTAGGAGTTGTTTGAAGTCTAAAAGTAAAGGGCATTTCCATGGTAACGGAATTGCACTGAGACGCAGACTATTCACTTAAAATGTATGCCAAAAAAACATTCATTTAAAAGTTTAAAAACCATACAACTCTATGCACAAGGACTACTTTTAAATGAACAAGGACTACTTTTTAAATGAACATTTTACAAAAACAGATTTACTGAAAGAACTGTTCAGATGCAAAGTTTGGTAACAGAATCTTTGTAAAATCTCCCTCAGTTTTCTATGTGACCACGTTTTCCAAAAACTCTTAAATATCTGCTCCGAATTAAGATTCAAAGATGTCTGCAGAAAGAATGGGGTGTCGGCTATGACAAAATCTATTTTGGATATTGAACTACAGTAAGTGAAGTGAATTTACGGTAACAGAATTGCAGTAACAGAATTTCATCATGGGTCCCTGATCTGTACAACACAGAAATGCATAATGAAGATTTAAAAGTCGTGCTCTTCATGGGGATGTATCCTGAACAGGTACACAAAGGTAGAAATATACAATATCCTCATTTGCATATTTGGGTATTATTCTACACACTGGCTATTATTTTAATGAGCTCCGCCCCCAAACAAGACCAAATTTGGTTGGTCCGGACCAAATCTGAACCAATCATAGACGTCTATGTTTAACAAGTTTGGACATCAAAGTACAGCACAGCAAAGTACAAGAATCGGGTTCAGTACAGCATAGATAAGTAGAGTTCAGTACAGTAAAGTAGATTATAGTTCAGTACAGTACATGGGTGGTCCTGTGTAGCTCAAATGGGTGGTCCTCTGTAGCTCAGCTGGTAGAGCACGGCGCTTGTAACGCCAGGGTAGTGGGTTCGATCCCAGGGACCACCCATACGTAAAAATGTATGAGCACATGACTGTATGTTGCTTTGGATAAAAGCGTCTGCTAAATGGCATATTTTAATTATTATTACAGTAGAGCTCAGTACAGTAAAGTAGATTATAGTTTAGTTCAGTACAGTTCAGTACAGTAAAGTAGATTATAGTTTAGTTCAGTACAGTTCAGTACAGTAAAGTAGATTATAGTTTAGTTCAGTACAGTTCAGTACAGTAAAGTAGATTATAGTTTAGTTCAGTACAGTAGAGTTCCGTTTCAGTAAAGTACAGTGCATTAGGAAAGTATTCAGACCCCTTGACTTTTTCCACATTTTGTTACGTTACAGCCTTATTCTAAAATGTATTAAATACATTTGTTTTCCTCAATCTACACACAATACCCCATAATGACAAAGCGAAAACAGGTTTTTAGAAATGTTTGCCAATTTATTACAAATAAAACAGTAATACCTTATTTACATAAGTATTCAGACGCTTTGCTATGAGACTCGACATTGAGCTCAGGTGCATCCTGTTTCCATTGATCATCCTTGAGATGTTTCTACACGTTAATTGGAGTCCACCTGTGGTAAATTCAATTGATTGGACATGATTTGGAAAGGCACACACCTGTCTATATAAGGTCCCACAGTTGACAGTGCATGTCAGAGCAAAAACCAAATTCCAAATTCTTAGGATGGAAAATGGTTGAAAATGTACATGAGTGTGCAAAGCTGTCAGCAAGGCAAAGGGTGGCTATATTTTAATTTGTTTAACACTTTTTTGGTTACTACATGATTCCATATGTGTTATTTCATAGTTTTGATGTCTTCACTATTATTCTACAATGTAGAAAATAGTAAAAATAAAGAAAAACCCTGGAATGAGTAGGTGTGTCCAAACTTTTGACTGGTACTGTATCTATGCCTTAATTTCTAAAACAAAATGTCCTCTTAACTTTCATTTCACCCAATTTGACATGCTCCTATGAACTTCACATGGTGGTGCATCATGGGTCCTTTCACATGGAAACGACCTAAACTTAAACCACGTGTATGGTGGTGCATCATGGGTCCTTCTGTCTGTGTAGAACCTAAACAATGTAAACTCGATAAGAGATGATAAACTGACTCAGACTGGGAACATGAAAGGCTTGTGGTTGTCCATATACCTCCAGGTGACAGGAACATGAAAGGCTTGTGGTTGTCCATATACCTCCAGGTGACAGGAACATGAAAGGCTTGTGGTTGTCCATATACCTCCAGGTATATGATCTTCTCCAGTCAATCAGTTGTTAACAGGTTGTTTTGTCTGCTTCCACCAGGATAAAAGGCTGCTAAATAAAACATGAAGAAGCTTTGGTGTCATCTGGCTCTTCTGTCTTCTGGGTACTCTTCTGTGTATGTGTGTGTGTGTGTGTGTGTGTGTGTGTGTGTGTGTGTGTGTGTGTGTGTGTGTGTGTGTGTGTGTGTGTGTGTGTGTGTGTGTGTATGCTAGCATCTGTGTAAGAGTATCCAGGCTGAATAGCTCAGCGGCTGATATCACATTTGTATGACTTTCAGGACTGACTGGGGCCATCTGTAGATCCCCTTACTATAGACACACAGTGTGAGAGGAGAGGAGAGGATGATGACAAGCATACCCATAACATGATGCAGCCACCACCATGCTTGAAAATATGGAGAGTGTTATTCAGTGATGTGTTGTGTTGGATTTGCCCCAAACATAATGCTTTGAATTCAGGACATTAAGTTAATTGCTTTGTCACATTTTTTGCAGTTTTACTTTAGTTCCTTGTTGCAAACAGGATGCATGTTTTGGAATATTTTTACTCTGTACAGGCTTCCTTCTTTTCACTCTGTCATTTAGGTTATTATTGTGGAGTAACTACAATGTTGTTGATCCATCCTCAGTTTCTTCCTATTACAGCCATTAAACTCTGTAACTGTTTGAATCCCTAAGCAGTTTCCTTCCTCTCTGGCAACTGAGTTAGGAAAGATGCCTGTATCTTTGTAGTGTCTGGGTGTATTGATACACCATCCAAAGTGTAATTAATAACTTCACCATGGTAAAAGGGATATTAAATTTGTGCTTCTTTTATTTTTACCCACCTACCAAAAGGTGGCCTTTGCGAGGAATTGGAAAACCTCCCCTCCCTCCCTCCCTCCCTCCCTCCCTCCCTCCCTCCCTCCCTCCCTCCCTCCCTCCCTCCCTCCCTCCCTCCCTCCCTTTCTATCTATCTATCTATCTATCTATCTATCTATCTATCTATCTATCTATCTATCTATCTATCTATCTATCTATCTATCTATCTATCTATCTATCTATCTATCTATCTATCTATCTATCTATCTATCTATCTATCTATCTATCTATCTATCTATCTATCTATCTATCTATCTATCTATCTATCTATCTATCTATCTATTGGGACAGTGAAGCATTTGTCTTCTTTTGGCTCTGTACTCCAGCACTTTGGATTTGATGTTAAAGTGCAGACTATCAGGTTTAATTTGAGGTATTTTCATCCATATCGGGTGAACAGTTTAGAAGTTACAGCACTTTTTGTAAATAAGAATATAATGTTTCTAAACACTTCTACATTCATGTGGATGCTACCATGGTTACGGAAAATCCTGAATGAATTGTGAATAATGATGAATGACAAAGTTAGACGCACAAATATCATACCCCCCAGAAATGCTAACCTCCCCTGTTCTTGTAATGGTGAGAGGTTAGCATGTCTTAGGGTATGATATTTGTAATGGTGAGCTGTTAGCATGTCTTGGGGTATGCTATTTGTAATGGTGAGAGGTTAGCATGTCTTGGGGTAGGATTTTTAAAATGCTGAGAGGTTAGCATGTCTTGGGGTATGATATTAGTAATGGTGAGAGGTTAGCATGTCTTGGGGGATGATATTAGTAATGGTGAGAAGTTAGCATGTCTTGGGGGATGATATTTGTAATGGTGAGAGGTTAGCATGTCTTGGGGTATGATATTAGTAATGGTGAGAGGTTAGCATGTCTTGGGGTATGATATTTGTAATGCTGAGAGGTTAGCATGTCTTGGGGGATGATATTTGTAATGCTGAGAGGTTAGCATGTCTTGGGGGATGATATTTGTAATGGTGAGAGGTTAGCATGTCTTGGGGGATGATATTTGTAATGCTGAGAGGTTAGCATGTCTTGGGGGATGATATTAGTAATGGTGAGAAGTTAGCATGTCTTGGGGGATGATATTTGTAATGGTGAGAGGTTTGCATGTCTTGGGGGATGATATTAGTAATGGTGAGAGGTTAGCATGTCTTGGGGTATGATATTAGTAATGGTGAGAGGTTAGCATGTCTTGGGGGATGATATTTGTAATGGTGAGTTGTTAGCATGTCTTGGGGTATGATATTAGTAATGGTGAGAGGTTAGCATGTCTTGGTGTATGATATTAGTAATGGTGAGAGGTTAGCATGTCTTGGGATATGATTTTTGTAATGGTGAGAGGTTAGCATGTCTTGGGGGATGATATTTGTAATGGTGAGCTGTTAGCATGTCTTGGGGTATGCTATTTGTAATGGTGAGAGGTTAGCATGTCTTGGGGTAGGATTTTTAAAATGCTGAGAGGTTAGCATGTCTTGGGGGATGATATTAGTAATGGTGAGAGGTTAGCATGTCTTGGGGTATGATATTAGTAATGGTGAGAGGTTAGCATGTCTTGGGGTATGATATTAGTAATGGTGAGTTGTTAGCATGTCTTGGGGGATGATATTTGTAATGGTGAGAGGTTAGCATGTCTTGGGGGATGATATTAGTAATGGTGAGAGGTTAGCATGTCTTGGGGTATGATATTTGTAATGGTGAGAGGTTAGCATGCCTTGGGGGATGATATTAGTAATGGTGAGAGGTTAGCATGTCTTGGGGGATGATATTAGTAATGGTGAGAAGTTAGCATGTCTTGGGGGATGATATTAGTAATGGTGAGAGGTTAGCATGTCTTGGGGGATGATATTAGTAATGGTGAGAGGTTAGCATGTCTTGGGGGATGATATTAGTAATGGTGAGAGGTTAGCATGTCTTGGGGGATGATATTAGTAATGGTTAGCATGTCTTGGGGGATGATATTAGTAATGGTGAGAGGTTAGCATGTCTTGGGGGATGATATTAGTAATGGTGAGAAGTTAGCATGTCTTGGGGGATGATATTAGTAATGGTGAGAGGTTAGCATGTCTTGGGGGATGATATTTGTAATGCTGAGAGGTTAGCATGTCTTGGGGTATGATATTAGTAATGGTGAGAGGTTAGCATGTCTTGGGGGATGATATTAGTAATGGTGAGAGGTTAGCATGTCTTGGGGGATGATATTAGTAATGGTGAGAGGTTAGCATGTCTTGGGGGATGATATTAGTAATGGTGAGAGGTTAGCATGTCTTGGGGGATGATATTAGTAATGGTGAGAAGTTAGCATGTCTTGGGGGATGATATTAGTAATGGTGAGAGGTTAGCATGTCTTGGGGGATGATATTAGTAATGGTGAGAGGTTAGCATGTCTTGGGGGATGATATTAGTAATGGTGAGAGGTTAGCATGTCTTGGGGGATGATATTAGTAATGGTGAGAGGTTAGCATGTCTTGGGGGATGATATTAGTAATGGTGAGAAGTTAGCATGTCTTGGGGATGATATTAGTAATGGTGAGAGGTTAGCATGTCTTGGGGGATGATATTAGTAATGGTGAGAGGTTAGCATGTCTTGGGGGATGATATTAGTAATGGTGAGAGGTTAGCATGTCTTGGGGATGATATTAGTAATGGTGAGAGGTTAGCATGTCTTGGGGGATGATATTAGTAATGGTGAGAGGTTAGCATGTCTTGGGGATGATATTAGTAATGGTGAGAGGTTAGCATGTCTTGGGGGATGATATTAGTAATGGTGAGAGGTTAGCATGTCTTGGGGGATGATATTAGTAATGGTGAGAGGTTAGCATGTCTTGGGGGATGATATTAGTAATGGTGAGAGGTTAGCATGTCTTGGGGGATGATATTTGTAATGGTGAGAGGTTAGCATGTCTTGGGGGATGATATTAGTAATGGTGAGAAGTTAGCATGTCTTGGGGGATGATATTAGTAATGGTGAGAGGTTAGCATGTCTTGGGGGATGATATTTGTAATGCTGAGAGGTTAGCATGTCTTGGGGTATGATATTAGTAATGGTGAGAGGTTAGCATGTCTTGGGGGATGATATTAGTAATGGTGAGAGGTTAGCATGTCTTGGGGTATGATATTAGTAATGGTGAGAGGTTAGCATGTCTTGGGATATGATATTAGTAATGGTGAGAGGTTAGCATGTCTTGGGGTATGATATTAGTAATGGTGAGAGGTTAGCATGTCTTGGGGGATGATATTAGTAATGGTGAGAGGTTAGCATGTCTTGGGGGATGATATTAGTAATGGTGAGAGGTTAGCATGTCTTGGGGGATGATATTAGTAATGGTGAGAGGTTAGCATGTCTTGGGGGATGATATTAGTAATGGTGAGAAGTTAGCATGTCTTGGGGGATGATATTAGTAATGGTGAGAGGTTAGCATGTCTTGGGGTATGATATTAGTAATGGTGAGAGGTTAGCATGTCTTGGGGGATGATATTAGTAATGGTGAGAGGTTAGCATGTCTTGGGGGATGATATTAGTAATGGTGAGAGGTTAGCATGTCTTGGGGGATGATATTAGTAATGGTGAGAGGTTAGCATGTCTTGGGGGATGATATTAGTAATGGTGAGAAGTTAGCATGTCTTGGGGGATGATATTAGTAATGGTGAGAGGTTAGCATGTCTTGGGGGATGATATTAGTAATGGTGAGAGGTTAGCATGTCTTGGGGGATGATATTAGTAATGGTGAGAGGTTAGCATGTCTTGGGGGATGATATTAGTAATGGTGAGAGGTTAGCATGTCTTGGGGATGATATTAGTAATGGTGAGAAGTTAGCATGTCTTGGGGGATGATATTAGTAATGGTGAGAGGTTAGCATGTCTTGGGGGATGATATTAGTAATGGTGAGAGGTTAGCATGTCTTGGGGGATGATATTAGTAATGGTGAGAGGTTAGCATGTCTTGGGGGATGATATTAGTAATGGTGAGAGGTTAGCATGTCTTGGGGGATGATATTAGTAATGGTGAGAGGTTAGCATGTCTTGGGGGATGATATTAGTAATGGTGAGAGGTTAGCATGTCTTGGGGGATGATATTAGTAATGGTGAGAGGTTAGCATGTCTTGGGGGATGATATTAGTAATGGTGAGAGGTTAGCATGTCTTGGGGGATGATATTAGTAATGGTGAGAGGTTAGCATGTCTTGGGGGATGATATTGTAATGGTGAGAGGTTAGCATGTCTTGGGGGATGATATTAGTAATGGTGAGAGGTTAGCATGTCTTGGGGATGATATTAGTAATGGTGAGAGGTTAGCATGTCTTGGGGGATGATATTAGTAATGGTGAGAGGTTAGCATGTCTTGGGGGATGATATTAGTAATGGTGAGAGGTTAGCATGTCTTGGGAGATGATATTAGTAATGGTGAGAGGTTAGCATGTCTTGGGGGATGATATTAGTAATGGTGAGAGGTTAGCATGTCTTGGGGGATGATATTAGTAATGGTGAGAGGTTAGCATGTCTTGGGGGATGATATTAGTAATGGTGAGAGGTTAGCATGTCTTGGGGGATGATATTTGTAATGGTGAGAGGTTAGCATGTCTTGGGGGATGATATTAGTAATGGTGAGAGGTTAGCATGTCTTGGGGGATGATATTAGTAATGGTGAGAGGTTAGCATGTCTTGGGGGATGATATTAGTAATGGTGAGAGGTTAGCATGTCTTGGGGGATGATATTTGTAATGGTGAGAGGTTAGCATGTCTTGGGGGATGATATTAGTAATGGTTAGCATGTCTTGGGGGATGATATTAGTAATGGTGAGAGGTTAGCATGTCTTGGGGGATGATATTAGTAATGGTGAGAGGTTAGCATGTCTTGGGGGATGATATTAGTAATGGTGAGAGGTTAGCATGTCTTGGGGGATGATATTAGTAATGGTGAGAGGTTAGCATGTCTTGGGGGATGATATTAGTAATGGTGAGAGGTTAGCATGTCTTGGGGGATGATATTAGTAATGGTGAGAGGTTAGCATGTCTTGGGGGATGATATTAGTAATGGTGAGAGGTTAGCATGTCTTGGGGATGATATTAGTAATGGTGAGAGGTTAGCATGTCTTGGGGATGATATTAGTAATGGTGAGAGGTTAGCATGTCTTGGGGGATGATATTAGTAATGGTGAGAGGTTAGCATGTCTTGGGGGATGATATTAGTAATGGTGAGAGGTTAGCATGTCTTGGGGGATGATATTAGTAATGGTGAGAGGTTAGCATGTCTTGGGGGATGATATTAGTAATGGTGAGAGGTTAGCATGTCTTGGGGTATGATATTAGTAATGGTGAGAGGTTAGCATGCCTTGGGGGATGATATTAGTAATGGTGAGAGGTTAGCATGTCTCGGGGTATGATATTAGTAATGGTGAGAGGTTAGCATGTCTTGGGGGATGATATTAGTAATGGTGAGAGGTTAGCATGTCTTGGGGGGATGATATTAGTAATGGTGAGAGGTTAGCATGTCTTGGGGGATGATATTAGTAATGGTGAGAGGTTAGCATGTCTTGGGGGATGATATTAGTAATGGTGAGAGGTTAGCATGTCTTGGGGGGATGATATTAGTAATGGTGAGAGGTTAGCATGTCTTGGCGGATGATATTAGTAATGGTGAGAGGTTAGCATGTCTTGGGGGATGATATTAGTAATGGTGAGAGGTTAGCATGTCTTGGGGGATGATATTAGTAATGGTGAGAGGTTAGCATGTCTTGGGGATGATATTAGTAATGGTGAGAGGTTAGCATGTCTTGGGGGATGATATTAGTAATGGTGAGAGGTTAGCATGTCTTGGGGATGATATTAGTAATGGTGAGAGGTTAGCATGTCTTGGGGGATGATATTAGTAATGGTGAGAGGTTAGCATGTCTTGGGGGATGATATTAGTAATGGTGAGAAGTTAGCATGTCTTGGGGGATGATATTAGTAATGGTGAGAAGTTAGCATGTCTTGGGGGATGATATTAGTAATGGTGAGAGGTTAGCATGTCTTGGGGGATGATATTAGTAATGGTGAGAGGTTAGCATGTCTTGGGGGATGATATTAGTAATGGTGAGAGGTTAGCATGTCTTGGGGGATGATATTAGTAATGGTGAGAGGTTAGCATGTCTTGGGGGATGATATTAGTAATGGTGAGAGGTTAGCATGTCTTGGGGGATGATATTAGTAATGGTGAGAGGTTAGCATGTCTTGGGGTATGATATTAGTAATGGTGAGAGGTTTAGCATGTCTTGGGGGATGATATTAGTAATGGTGAGAGGTTAGCATGTCTTGGGGGATGATATTAGTAATGGTGAGAGGTTAGCATGTCTTGGGGGATGATATTAGTAATGGTGAGAGGTTAGCATGTCTTGGGGGATGATATTAGTAATGGTGAGAGGTTAGCATGTCTTGGGGGGATGATATTAGTAATGGTGAGAGGTTAGCATGTCTTGGGGGATGATATTAGTAATGGTGAGAGGTTAGCATGTCTTGGGGGATGATATTAGTAATGGTGAGAGGTTAGCATGTCTTGGGGGATGATATTAGTAATGGTGAGAGGTTAGCATGTCTTGGGGGATGATATTAGTAATGGTGAGAGGTTAGCATGTCTTGGGGGATGATATTAGTAATGGTGAGAGGTTAGCATGTCTTGGGGATGATATTAGTAATGGTGAGAGGTTAGCATGTCTTGGGGGATGATATTAGTAATGGTGAGAGGTTAGCATGTCTTGGGGGATGATATTAGTAATGGTGAGAGGTTAGCATGTCTTGGGGATGATATTAGTAATGGTGAGAAGTTAGCATGTCTTGGGGGATGATATTAGTAATGGTGAGAGGTTAGCATGTCTTGGGGGATGATATTAGTAATGGTGAGAGGTTAGCATGTCTTGGGGGATGATATTAGTAATGGTGAGAGGTTAGCATGTCTTGGGGGATGATATTAGTAATGGTGAGAGGTTAGCATGTCTTGGGGGATGATATTAGTAATGGTGAGAGGTTAGCATGTCTTGGGGATGATATTAGTAATGGTGAGAGGTTAGCATGTCTTGGGGGATGATATTAGTAATGGTGAGAGGTTAGCATGTCTTGGGGGATGATATTAGTAATGGTGAGAGGTTAGCATGTCTTGGGGGATGATATTAGTAATGGTGAGAGGTTAGCATGTCTTGGGGGATGATATTAGTAATGGTGAGAGGTTAGCATGTCTTGGGGGATGATATTAGTAATGGTGAGAGGTTAGCATGTCTTGGGGGATGATATTAGTAATGGTGAGAGGTTAGCATGTCTTGGGGGATGATATTAGTAATGGTGAGAGGTTAGCATGTCTTGGGGGATGATATTAGTAATGGTGAGAGGTTAGCATGTCTTGGGGGATGATATTAGTAATGGTGAGAGGTTAGCATGTCTTGGGGGATGATATTAGTAATGGTGAGAGGTTAGCATGTCTTGGGGGATGATATTAGTAATGGTGAGAGGTTAGCATGTCTTGGGGGATGATATTAGTAATGGTGAGAGGTTAGCATGTCTTGGGGGATGATATTAGTAATGGTGAGAGGTTAGCATGTCTTGGGGGATGATATTAGTAATGGTGAGAGGTTAGCATGTCTTGGGGGATGATATTAGTAATGGTGAGAGGTTAGCATGTCTTGGGGGATGATATTAGTAATGGTGAGAGGTTAGCATGTCTTGGGGGATGATATTAGTAATGGTGAGAGGTTAGCATGTCTTGGGGGATGATATTAGTAATGGTGAGAGGTTAGCATGTCTTGGGGGATGATATTAGTAATGGTGAGAGGTTAGCATGTCTTGGGGGATGATATTAGTAATGGTGAGAGGTTAGCATGTCTTGGGGGATGATATTAGTAATGGTGAGAGGTTAGCATGTCTTGGGGGATGATATTAGTAATGGTGAGAGGTTAGCATGTCTTGGGGGGATGATATTAGTAATGGTGAGAGGTTAGCATGTCTTGGGGGATGATATTAGTAATGGTGAGAGGTTAGCATGTCTTGGGGATGATATTAGTAATGGTGAGAGGTTAGCATGTCTTGGGGGATGATATTAGTAATGGTGAGAGGTTAGCATGTCTTGGGGATGATATTAGTAATGGTGAGAGGTTAGCATGTCTTGGGGGATGATATTAGTAATGGTGAGAGGTTAGCATGTCTTGGGGGGATGATATTAGTAATGGTGAGAGGTTAGCATGTCTTGGGGGATGATATTAGTAATGGTGAGAGGTTAGCATGTCTTGGGGGATGATATTAGTAATGGTGAGAGGTTAGCATGTCTTGGGGGATGATATTAGTAATGGTGAGAGGTTAGCATGTCTTGGGGGATGATATTAGTAATGGTGAGAGGTTAGCATGTCTTGGGGGATGATATTAGTAATGGTGAGAGGTTAGCATGTCTTGGGGGATGATATTAGTAATGGTGAGAGGTTAGCATGTCTTGGGGATGATATTAGTAATGGTGAGAGGTTAGCATGTCTTGGGGGATGATATTAGTAATGGTGAGAGGTTAGCATGTCTTGGGGGATGATATTAGTAATGGTGAGAGGTTAGCATGTCTTGGGGGATGATATTAGTAATGGTGAGAGGTTAGCATGTCTTGGGGGATGATATTAGTAATGGTGAGAGGTTAGCATGTCTTGGGGGATGATATTAGTAATGGTGAGAGGTTAGCATGTCTTGGGGATGATATTAGTAATGGTGAGAGGTTAGCATGTCTTGGGGATGATATTAGTAATGGTGAGAGGTTAGCATGTCTTGGGGGATGATATTAGTAATGGTGAGAGGTTAGCATGTCTTGGGGGATGATATTAGTAATGGTGAGAGGTTAGCATGTCTTGGGGATGATATTAGTAATGGTGAGAGGTTAGCATGTCTTGGGGGATGATATTAGTAATGGTGAGAGGTTAGCATGTCTTGGGGGATGATATTAGTAATGGTGAGAGGTTAGCATGTCTTGGGGATGATATTAGTAATGGTGAGAGGTTAGCATGTCTTGGGGGATGATATTAGTAATGGTGAGAGGTTAGCATGTCTTGGGGGATGATATTAGTAATGGTGAGAGGTTAGCATGTCTTGGGGGATGATATTAGTAATGGTGAGAGGTTAGCATGTCTTGGGGGATGATATTAGTAATGGTGAGAGGTTAGCATGTCTTGGGGGATGATATTAGTAATGGTGAGAGGTTAGCATGTCTTGGGGGATGATATTAGTAATGGTGAGAGGTTAGCATGTCTTGGGGGATGATATTAGTAATGGTGAGAGGTTAGCATGTCTTGGGGGATGATATTAGTAATGGTGAGAGGTTAGCATGTCTTGGGGGATGATATTAGTAATGGTGAGAGGTTAGCATGTCTTGGGGGATGATATTAGTAATGGTGAGAGGTTAGCATGTCTTGGGGTATGATATTAGTAATGGTGAGAGGTTAGCATGTCTTGGGGGATGATATTAGTAATGGTGAGAGGTTAGCATGTCTTGGGGGATGATATTAGTAATGGTGAGAGGTTAGCATGTCTTGGGGGATGATATTAGTAATGGTGAGAGGTTAGCATGTCTTGGGGGATGATATTAGTAATGGTGAGAGGTTAGCATGTCTTGGGGGATGATATTAGTAATGGTGAGAGGTTAGCATGTCTTGGGGGATGATATTAGTAATGGTGAGAAGTTAGCATGTCTTGGGGGATGATATTAGTAATGGTGAGAGGTTAGCATGTCTTGGGGGATGATATTAGTAATGGTGAGAGGTTAGCATGTCTTGGGGGATGATATTAGTAATGGTGAGAAGTTAGCATGTCTTGGGGGATGATATTAGTAATGGTGAGAGGTTAGCATGTCTTGGGGGATGATATTAGTAATGGTGAGAGGTTAGCATGTCTTGGGGGATGATATTAGTAATGGTGAGAGGTTAGCATGTCTTGGGGTATGATATTAGTAATGGTGAGAGGTTAGCATGTCTTGGGGGATGATATTAGTAATGGTGAGAGGTTAGCATGTCTTGGGGATGATATTAGTAATGGTGAGAGGTTAGCATGTCTTGGGGTATGATATTAGTAATGGTGAGAGGTTAGCATGTCTTGGGGATGATATTAGTAATGGTGAGAGGTTAGCATGTCTTGGGGGATGATATTAGTAATGGTGAGAGGTTAGCATGTCTTGGGGGATGATATTAGTAATGGTGAGAGGTTAGCATGTCTTGGGGGATGATATTAGTAATGGTGAGAGGTTAGCATGTCTTGGGGATGATATTAGTAATGGTGAGAGGTTAGCATGTCTTGGGGGATGATATTAGTAATGGTGAGAGGTTAGCATGTCTTGGGGGATGATATTAGTAATGGTGAGAGGTTAGCATGTCTTGGGGGATGATATTAGTAATGGTGAGAGGTTAGCATGTCTTGGGGGATGATATTAGTAATGGTGATATTTGTGCGTCTGACTTTCTTACTCATCTTTATTCACGATTCATTCAGGATTATCCATAATCATGGCAGCATCCACATTAATGTAGAAGTGTTTAGAAACATTTCTATTCTTATTTACAGTGAGGGAAAAAAGTATTTGATCCCCTGCTGATTTTGTACGTTTGCCCACTGACAAAGAAAGGAACAGTCTATAATTTTAATGGTAGGTTTATTTGAACAGTGAGAGACAGAATAACAATAATATGCCATTTAGCAGACGCTTTTATCCAAAGCGACTTACAGTCATGCGTGCATAAATTTTTGTGTATGGGTGGTCCCGGGGATCGAACCCACTACCTTGGCGTTACAAGCGCTGTGCTCTACCAGCTGAGCTACAGAGGACCACCCATACACAAAAAAAAATACACAAAAAAAATGTATGAAGAACGCATGTCAAACAATTTATACATTGATTTGCATTTTAATGAGGGAAATAAGTATTTGACCCCCTCTAAATCAGAAAGATTTCTGGCTCCCAGGTGTCTTTTATACAGGTAACGAGATGAGATTAGGAGCACACTCTTAAAGGGAGTGCTCCTAATCTCAGTTTGTTACCTGTATAAAAAGACACCTGTCCACAGAAGCAATCAATCAATCAGATTCCAAACTCTCCTCCATGGCCAAGACCAAAGAGCTCTCCAAAGATGTCAGGGACAAGATTGTAGACCTACACAAGGCTGGAATGGGCTACAAGACCATCGCCAAGCAGCTTGGTGAGAAGGTGACAACAGTTGGTGCGATTATTCGAAATGGAAGAAACACAAAACAACTGTCAATCTCCCTCGGCCTGGGGCTCCATGCAAGATCTCACCTCATGGAGTTGCAATGATCATGAGAACGGTGAAGAATCAGTCCAGAACTACACGGGAGGATCTTGTCAATGATCTCAAGGCAGCTGGGACCATAGTCACCAAGAAAACAATTGGTAACACACTACGCCGTGAACGACTGAAATCCTGCAGCGCCTGCAAGGTCCCCCTGCTCAAGAAAGCACATATACAGGGCCATCTGAAGTTTGCCAATGAACATCTGAATGATTCAGAGGATAAATTGGTGAAAGTGTTGTGGTCAGATGAGACCAAAATGGAGCTCTTTGGCATCAACTCAACTTGCCGTGTTTGGAGGAGGAGGAATGCTGCCTATGACCCCAAGAACACCATCCCCACCGTCAAACATGGAGGTGGAAACATTATGCTTTGGGGGTGTTTTTCTGCTAAGGGGACAGGACAACTTCACCGCATCAAATCTTGGGTGAGAACCTCCTTCCCTCAGCCAGGGCATTGAAAATGAGTCGTGGATGGCTATTCCAGCATGACAATGACCCAAAACACACGGCCAAGGCAACAAAGGAGTGGCTCAAGAAGAAGCACATTAAGGTCCTGGAGTGGCCTAGCCAGTCTCCAGACCTTAATCCCATAGAAAATCTGTGGAGGGAGCTGAAGGTTCGAGTTGCCAAATGTCAGACTCGAAACCTTAATGACTTGGAGAAGATCTGCAAAGAGGAGTGGAACAAAATCCCTCCTGAGATGTGTGCAAACCTGGTGGCCAACTACAAGAAACGTCTGACCTCTGTGATTGCCAACAAGGGTTTTGCCACCAAGTACTAAGTCATGTTTTGCAGAGGGGGTCAAAAACTTATTTCCCTCATTAAAATGCAAATCAATTTATAACATTTTTGACATGCGTTTTCAGGATTTTTTGGTTGTTATTCTGTCTCTCACTGTTCAAATAAACCTACCATTAAAATTATAGACTGATCATGTCTTTGTCAGTGGGCAAACGTACAAAATCAGCAGGGGATCAAATACTTATTTTCCCCTCACTGTACAATAAAAGTGACTCCAAAATGACACAATACATTATTTACAATTCAACTAGGTTAGTATTGCCACTTTCAAGGAGCGGGACTCTAATCCCGCTACATCCTCAGATGAACCATCAAACAGGCAAATACGGGACTAAAATGTAATCCTACTACACCGGCTCTGTCGCTGGTCGGATGTGGAGGGCTTGGGATTACAAAGGGAAGCCCAGCCGCGAGCTAACACCCCACTAACCTACTGTACAGCCAGACAGCACAACACAGATGTTGATCTGGAGACCTAATGTACATGTACAGTTGAAGTCGGACGTTTACATACACCTTAGCCAAATACATTTAAACTCAGTTTTTCACAATTCCTGACATTTAATCCTAGCAAAAAGGCAATTTTGCCACAACTTTGGAAGTATGCTTGGGGTCATTGTCCATTTGGAAGACCCATTTGCGACCAAGCTTTAACTTCCTGACTGATGTCTTGAGATGTTGCTTCAATATATCCACATCATTTTCCTTCCTCATGATGCCATCTATTCTGTGAAGTGCACCAGTCCCTCCTGCATTAAAGCACCCCCACAGCATGATGCTGCCACCTCCGTGCTTCACGGTTGGGATGGTGTTCTTCGGCTTGCAAGCACCCCCTTTTTCCTCCAAACATAACGATGGTCATTATGGCCAAACAGTTCTATTTTTGTTTCATCAGACCAGAGGAGATTTCTCCAAAAAGTACGATCTTTGTCCCCATGTGCAGTTGCAAACCATAGTCTGGCTTTTTTATGGCGGTTTTGGAGCAGTGGCTTCTTCCTTGCTGAGCGGCCTTTCAGGTTATGTCGATATAGGTGTCGTTTTACTGTGGATATAGATACTTTTGTACCTGTTTCCTCCAGCATCTTCACAAGGTCCTTTGCTGTTGTTCTGGGATTGATTTGCACTTTTCGCACCAAAGTACGTTCATCTCTAGGAGACAGAACGTGTCTCCTTCCTGAGCAGTATGACGGCTGCATGGTCCCATGGTGTTTATACTTGCGTACTATTGTTTGTACAGATGAATGTGGTACCTTCAGGCGTTTGGAAATTGCTCCCAAGGAAGAACCAGACTTGTGGAGGTCTACAATTTTTTTCCTGAGGTCTTGCCTGATTTCTTTTGATTTCCCCATGATGTCAAGCAAAGAGGCACTGAGTTTGAAGGTAGGCCTTGAAATACATCCACAGGTATATCTCCAATTGACTCAAATGATGTCAATTAGCCTATCAGAAGCTTCAAAAGCCATGACATCATTTTCTGGAATTTTCCAAGCTGTTTAAAGGCACAGTCAACTTAATGTATGTACATTTCTGACCCACTGGAATTATGATACAGTGAATTATAAGTGAAAATGACTTGTGTCATGCACATAGTAGATGTCCTAACCGACTTGCCAAAACTATAGTTTGTTAACAAGAAATGTGTGGAGTGGTTGAAAAACAAGTTTTAATGACTCCAACCTAAGTGTATGTAAACTTCCGACTTCAACTGTATGTACGAAGGCTTTTATGAAACCATTTTGTTGCAGCATGGCAGAGCAAAGGGGCAGTGCAGCAGGGACAGGTGAGATGTTTGGACTGTGACGTCCTTATGATGCCCTGACCTGTTAGCTCCCCTAACAAAGTCCTTCTGTTTGGACTGACTCTACCCATCCTACCCCTCTCACAGATACCCTGTTGAAGGCTACAAGCTCAGATGCACTGCTTTTAGTATTTTCAAAGTCAAGTTGTCCTCCAAGTTGCTCTCACAAGCACTGGGCAGTTAACTGTGTTCCTACTTACAGTGGCACAGCTAGCACTGAATCCTACAGTATTCTTGTGTTTTTCTCCTAACATGTTCTTACTTCTGCCCACCACCACCTGTATAAATTATATTTCTGTGTTAATGTTGTACGTCTTATATTTACATTTTACATTTTTAGACGCTCTTATCCAGAGCGACTTACAGTTAGTGCATACATTTTTCATACTGGCCCCCCGTGGTAATCGAACCCACAACCCTGGTGTTGCAAATGCTATGCTCTACCAACTGAGCTACATCCCTGCCGGCCATTCCCTCCCCTACCCTGGACGACACTGGGCCAATTGTGCGCCGCCCCATGGGTCTCCCGGTCTCAGCTGGCTACGACAGAGCCTGGATTCGAAACAGGATCTCTAGTGGCACAGCTAGCACTGCAATGCAGTGCCTTAGACCACTGCGCCACTCAGGACTTTTTTCTTGCTAATCATAAAGGTCTTAAAAGGCCTGATTTTTTATCATAATGGTTTTATCATAATGGTCTTAACAGGCCTGATTTTATCATAATGATCTTACCAGGCAAGATTTGATCATAATGGTTTTACAGGCCTGATTTAATAATAATGGTTTTACAGGCCTGATTTAATCATAATGGTTTTACCAGGCCTGATTTTATGTGCACATGCATGCAATAAGGATGAAAATAATTAAAAGACGCTGTTTCTTTTTGCTTATAATGATAGGGACAGAGACACTAGACAGATCTCTTGGCAGGAGAAACTAAAATGCACAACCTAACCAAAAGACTGTCTGCCCTACTCCCTCCGCGGTTACACGTTATATCTGGAGGCTTTAAGAATCATTTCTGAGCAGCATAATGTGTTGGACTGGTGCTTAAAAATAGAAGGGAACATTTTCACAGAGAGAGAGAGAGAGAGAGAGAGAGAGAGAGAGAGAGAGAGAGAGAGAGAGATGCAGAGAGAGAGAGAGAGAGAGAGAGAGGAGAGAGAGAGAGAGAGAGGCAGGAGAGAGAGAGAGAGAGAGAGAGAGAGAGAGAGAGAGAGAGAAGAGAGAGAGAGATGCAGGAAGAGAGAGAGAGAGAGAGAAGAGAGAGAGAGAGAGAGAGAGAGAGAGAGAGAGAGAGAGAGAGAGAGAGAGAGAGAGAGATGCAGGGGAGAGAGAGAGAGAGAGAGAGAGAGAGAGAGAGACAGAGAGGGAGAGGAGAGAGAGAGAGAGAGAGAGAGAGAGAGAGAGAGAGAGAGAGAGAGAGAGAGAGAGAGAAGAGAGAGAGAGAGAGAGAGAGAGAGAGAGAGAGAGAGCAGAGAGAGAGAGAGAGAGAGAGAGAGAGAGGGCGAGAGAGAGAGAGAGAGAGAGAGAGAGTGAGAGGAGAGAGAAGAGAGAGAGAGAGAGAGAGAGAGAGAGACAGAGAGAGAGAGAGAGAGAGAGAGCAGAGAGAGAGAGAGAGAGAGAGAGAGGAAGAGAGAGACAGGGGAGAGAGAGAGAGAGAGAGGAGAGAGAGAGAGAGAGAGAGAGAGAGACAGAGAGAGAGAGAGAGAGAGAGAGAGAGAGAGAGAGAGAGAGAGAGAGGAGAGAGAGAGAGAGGAGAGAGAGAGATGCAGAGAGAGAGAGAGAGAGAGAGAGAGAGAGAGAGAGAGAGAGAGAGAGAGAGAGAGAGAGAGAGAGAGAGAGAGATGCAGGGGAGAGAGAGAGAGAGAGAGAGAGAGAGAGAGAGAGAGAGAGAGAGAGAGAGCGAGAGAGAGAGAGAGAGAGAGAGAGAGAGAGAGATGCAGGGGAGAGAGAGAGAGAGAGAGAGAGAGAGAGATGTAGAGAGAGAGAGAGAACCTGTCTGAGTGTAATATTTACTGTTCACTTTTTATTGTTTATTTCACTTTTGTTTATCCATTTAACTTGCTTTGGCAACGTCAACATGTGTTTCCCATGACAATAAAGCCCCTTGAATTGAATTGAGAGAAAGAGGGAGAGAGAGCGCGAGAGGAGAGAGAGGTATGTGCTCTCCATCTGCATTGGTAAACAGTTGGCTGGTGTGTGTTTGTGCTGCAGGAAACCCAGGGCTCTGAGCAGGTGTCCTCTCCACAACTCAGCTCCACCCTGCTATACTATTAGCAGACATCCAGCTCAGCTACGCCCTGCCCTGAGGTTAGCCATGAGGGGGTTAGCCATGAGGGGGTTAGCCATGAGGGGGTTAGCCATGAGGGGGTTAGCCATGAAGGGGTTAGCCATGAGGGGGTTATGAGGGGGTTAGCCTTGAAGGGGTTAGCCATGAGGGGGTTAGCCATGAAGGGGTTAGCCATGAGGGGGTTAGCCATGAGGGGGTTAGCCATGAGGGGGTTAGCCATGAAGGGGTTAGCCATGAGGGGGTTAGCCATGAGGGGGTTAGCCATGAGGGGGTTAGCCATGAGGGGTTAGCCATGAGGGGTTAGCATGAGGGTTAGTCATGAAGGGGTTAGCCATGAGGTGTTAGCCATGAAGGGTTGCCATGAGGGGGTTAGCCATGAAGGGGTTAGCCATGAGGGTGTTAGCCATGAGGGGGTTAGCCATGAGGGGGTTAGCCATGAAGGGGTTAGCCATGAGGGGGTTAAAGGGTAGAAAGCACAAGTTTTTACTAATCAAAGTAACAACACAGTGTGGTCAAAGACTTAGTAACTTAGTTGTAGTCACGATTTGGTTACCTATAACTCCAAAAACAGTTATGTTTTTTATTTATTTTTTATAATTATGAACTTATTTTCTGACATCTTTGGAACTACCCACAGTGCACTATTGTCAACTTCATGAAGACTCCCAACTCTGTGCTACCAAGTTCGAATGCTAGCTCGCTAGCTTGCTCAAGCTGGCTAACATTAGCCGCTAGCCATGAACTGTGCTGTTGTGTGATCACCTCCACATGCCTGGAGTCTTTCTCCGATCGCCGGCTTGTTGACTGTTCCCCACGTCCCCTGTGCGCTCTGCTGCCTCTGGATTATTGCCTCTGAAATCGATCTACTTTGTCTTTCCCTCGCTATATCACTATTGGACTATCCTCACTGGCTCTCCCTGAGCCCTCTCCCTGAGCCCTCTCCCTGAGCCCAGTGAAGCTATAGCTATGCCCTCTCCCTGAGCCCAGTGAAGCTATAGCTATGTCCTCTCCCTGAGCCCAGTGAAGCTATAGCTATGTCCTCTCCCTGAGCCCAGTGAAGCTATAGCTATGCCCTCTCCCTGAGCCCTCTCCCTGAGCCCAGTGAAGCTATAGCTATGCCCTCTCCCTGAGCCCAGTGAAGCTATAGCTATGTCCTCTCCCTGAGCCCAGTGAAGCTATAGCTATGCCCTCTCCCTGAGCCCAGTGAAGCTATAGCTATGTCCTCTCCCTGAGCCCAGTGAAGCTATAGCTATGTCCTCTCCCTGAGCCCAGTGAAGCTATAGCTATGCCCTCTCCCTGAGCCCAGTGAAGCTATAGCTATGTCCTCTCCCTGAGCCCAGTGAAGCTATAGCTATGTCCTCTCCCTGAGCCCAGTGAAGCTATAGCTATGTCCTCTCCCTGAGCCCAGTGAAGCTATAGCTATGTCCTCTCCCTGAGCCCAGTGAAGCTATAGCTATGTCCTCTCCCTGAGCCCAGTGAAGCTATAGCTATGTCCTCTCCCATCTGAAGCGCCTGCTTTGGTAACTCATCCTCCACTCTTTTACAATTGGTAAGTTTCGTCTCTCTCTTTGCTTTTGATCTGCTGGCGAGGGTTTTGTTTTAGTTGTGTTCTGTGGGTTCCTGCCTGTGCTTTCCGGTCTCAAAATGTTGTAGGGCTCTGCCGCTTATGCACACCGTAGGCTAACTAGCTGGCTAGGCTAACTAGCTGGCTAGGCTAACTAGCTGGCTAGGCTAACTAGCTGCCTAGGCTAGCTGGCTGGCTACTTTGCTGGCTAAGATAACTGCATATAGCATTCTTTGATAACCGGTTAGATGGTGTTATGTATTTCCAAAACGTTGGTTTACTTTAACACTAGAAAAGCCAGGCCTCGAGGGACCTCACTTTGGGCGAATGAGGATGAATTTTTACTCCAACATTCTAACAGTCTAATAAATACATTTCATATACTGTATGTATATATATGCTATTGGAAAAATAATCATTTGGTTGTGTTTATGAAGGTCTTGGGTAACATTACAATCTGAAAAAACTATGATTTCAAAGAACACAATAGCATTTTCATTAGTTTATGTTACTGTAGACTATATGTTGCCGCGTGCTCACGTGTGGAGCGCATGGAAGTGGTTATTCTTGGAAAAAGTGTAATTTTTTCTTTCAATTTCTTTCAATTTTTTGAGTTATTTGTAAATGGTAACTGTTTTGGACTGTTTGGAAACCTGCTCTTTCTGAAAATATATAGAAATCAAAATATCTTAGCTGCATATAACTCTGCAGGAAGATGAGAAAAAGTCACATTTTGGCACTCCGTGGAAAGAAATTATGATATGTCCTCTTAAAACACAAATTATGTTTGTGATATTGAAATTCTAACATACTGTATGTGTGTTAAATAGACTTATTAGGATGGAGGGGGGGTGCATGACTTAAGTGTTCTAGCTTCTAGTGTTAATGTGGCTCAATTCGCTATGAAAGCTGTAAATTAGCTAGCTAGGTGTTGATAGCCACAAGCTGACTCATGCAGTGCTAACGTATGAGGCTGGTAGGGATAATGTTGCAAGCTGATTTGCAAGTAAATTCATAAAGTATTTGCTTGTAAATTGGCTCTAATTTCAATTGAAATCAGTAGTCATGAGTGCACATGATTTGGTTTAATTTGAAGTTATACATTTGAAGATTTTTATGTCGGAGTTTAAGTGGTAGGGAATAGGCTGGGGACTCTTTATGAGTGGTAGGGAATAGGCTGGGGACTCTTTATGAGTGGTAGGGAATAGGCTGGGGACTCTTTATGAGTGGTAGGGAATAGGCTGGGGACTCTTTATGAGTGGTAGGGAATAGGCTGGGGACTCTTTATGAGTGGTAGGGAATAGGCTGGGGACTCTTTATGAGTGGTAGGGAATAGGCTGGGGACTCTTTATGAGTGGTAGGGAATAGGCTGGGGACTCTTTATGAGTGGTAGGGAATAGGCTGGGGACTCTTTATGAGTGGTAGGGAATAGGCTGGGGACTCTTTATGAGTGGTAGGGAATAGGCTGGGGACTCTTTATGAGTGGTAGGGAATAGGCTGGGGACTCTTTATGATGCGACACCCCTAAATAAACTGGCATTACTTCAGAATTCTGATCGGTTTGATGAAATAACTATTAAAATAGAAAAGTGAGTTGTCACTTTGCATTGGGACTTTTAATGTGTATACGATTGCAAATCCATATGTTCCATGTGGTTACGTTTATGCTACCTTCCCTTTAACCATGAGGGGGTTAGCCATGAGGGCAAAACAACTGTGGCCCGGCACCAAGAGGAAGCAGCTTGCTCAATCAGGCAGGCCGCTATAGCTCCCAGTTCCGCCCCAGTAGAGGTTGACTGCGTCCCAAACAGCATCTTATTCCGTATGTAGTGCACTATTTTTACCGTGCCATTTGGGACGCAGCTGTTGCCTTGGCCGCTGCCGCTTCGCAGAACTCCAGGCCAGTAAAGCACCGGCCACAAAATAAGTGGCTTGAACCCACATACTTCAAATTACAGGGCACTGCGAATCAGAAAATGCTACTCCTGCTTCTCAATTGGTGTTTAAAAATGTATATTAAAAACTCCTTGGTTTTTCTACATCCTACATATAGGCTGGGACTCCTGCTCTTCTCTCTGGGTCTATAGGCTGGGACTCCTGCTCCTCTCTCTGGGTCTATAGGCTGGGACTCCTGCTCCTCTCTCTGGGTCTATAGGCTGGGGCTCCTGCTCTTCTCTCTCTGGGTCTATAGGCTGGGACTCCTGCTCCTCTCTCTGGGTCTATAGGCTGGGACTCCTGCTCTTCTCTCTGGGTCTATAGGCTGGGACTCCTGCTCTTCTCTCTCTGGGTCTATAGGCTGGGACTCCTGCTCCTCTCTCTGGGTCTATAGGCTGGGACTCCTGCTCTTCTCTCTGGGTCTATAGGCTGGGACTCCTGCTCTTCTCTCTCTGGGTCTATAGGCTGGGACTCCTGCTCCTCTCTCTGGGTCTATAGGCTGGGACTCCTGCTCTTCTCTCTGGGTCTATAGGCTGGGACTCCTGCTCTTCTCTCTGGGTCTATAGGCTGGGACTCCTGCTCCTCTCTCTCTGGGTCTATAGGCTGGGACTCCTGCTCCTCTCTCTCTGGGTCTATAGGCTGGGACTCCTGCTCTTCTCTCTGGGTCTATAGGCTGGGACTCCTGATCCTCTCTCTGGGTCTATAGGCTGGGACTCCTGCTCCTCTCTCTGGGTCTATAGGCTGGGACTCCTGATCCTCTCTCTGGGTCTATAGGCTGGGACTCCTGCTCTTCTCTCTGGGTCTATAGGCTGGGACTCCTGCTCCTCTCTCTCTGGGTCTATAGGCTGGGACTCCTGCTCTTCTCTCTGGGTCTATAGGCTGGGACTCCTGCTCTTCTCTCTCTGGGTCTATAGGCTGGGACTCCTGCTCCTCTCTCTCTGGGTCTATAGGCTGGGACTCCTGCTCTTCTCTCTGGGTCTATAGGCTGGGACTCCTGCTCTTCTCTCTCTGGGTCTATAGGCTGGGACACCTGCTCCTCTCTCTGGGTCTATAGGCTGGGACTCCTGCTCCTCTCTCTGGGTCTATAGGCTGGGACTCCTGCTCCTCTCTCTGGGTCTATAGGCTGGGACTCCTGCTCTTCTCTCTGGGTCTATAGGCTGGGACTCCTGCTCTTCTCTCTGGGTCTATAGGCTGGGACTCCTGCTCTTCTCTCTCTGGGTCTATAGGCTGGGACTCCTGCTCCTCTCTCTGGGTCTATAGGCTGGGACTCCTGCTCTTCTCTCTCTGGGTCTATAGGCTGGGACTCTGCTCTTCTCTCTCTGGGTCTATAGGCTGGGACTCCTGCTCCTCTCTCTCTGGGTCTATAGGCTGGGACTCCTGCTCTTCTCTCTCTGGGTCTATAGGCTGGGACTCCTGCTCTTCTCTCTGGGTCTATAGGCTGGGACTCCTGCTCCTCTCTCTGGGTCTATAGGCTGGGACTCCTGCTCTTCTCTCTCTGGGTCTATAGGCTGGGACTCCTGCTCCTCTCTCTGGGTCTATAGGCTGGGACTCCTGCTCCTCTCTCTGGGTCTATAGGCTGGGACTCCTGCTCTTCTCTCTCTGGGTCTATAGGCTGGGACTCCTGCTCTTCTCTCTCTGGGTCTATAGGCTGGGACTCCTGCTCTTCTCTCTCTGGGTCTATAGGCTGGGACTCCTGCTCCTCTCTCTGGGTCTATAGGCTGGGACTCCTGCTCCTCTCTCTGGGTCTATAGGCTGGGACTCCTGCTCCTCTCTCTCTGGGTCTATAGGCTGGGACTCCTGCTCTTCTCTCTCTGGGTCTATAGGCTGGGACTCCTGCTCTCCTCTCTCTGGGTCTATAGGCTGGGACTCCTGCTCTTCTCTCTCTGGGTCTATAGGCTGGGACTCCTGCTCTTCTCTCTGGGTCTATAGGCTGGGACTCCTGCTCCTCTCTCTGGGTCTATAGGCTGGGACTCCTGCTCTTCTCTCTGGGTCTATAGGCTGGGACTCCTGCTCCTCTCTCTGGGTCTATAGGCTGGGACTCCTGCTCTTCTCTCTCTGGGTCTATAGGCTGGGACTCCTGCTCTTCTCTCTCTGGGTCTATAGGCTGGGACTCCTGCTCTCTCTCTCTGGGTCTATAGGCTGGGACTCCTGCTCTCTCTCTGGGTCTATAGGCTGGGACTCCTGCTCTTCTCTCTCTGGGTCTATAGGCTGGGACTCCTGCTCTTCTCTCTGGGTCTATAGGCTGGGACTCCTGCTCTTCTCTCTCTGGGTCTATAGGCTGGGACTCCTGCTCCTCTCTCTGGGTCCTATAGGCTGGGACTCCTGCTCTTCTCTCTGGGTCTATAGGCTGGGACTCCTGTCTTCTCTCTGGGTCTATAGGCTGGGACTCCTGCTCCTCTCTCTGGGTCTATAGGCTGGGACTCCTGCTCCTCTCTCTGGGTCTATAGGCTGGGACTCCTGCTCTTCTCTCTCTGGGTCTATAGGCTGGGACTCCTGCTCCTCTCTCTGGGTCTATAGGCTGGGACTCCTGCTCCTCTCTCTGGGTCTATAGGCTGGGACTCCTGCTCTTCTCTCTCTGGGTCTATAGGCTGGGACTCCTGCTCCTCTCTCTGGGTCTATAGGCTGGGACACCAAACTGGAAGTCTTCCGACTAGCTTGGAAAGACAGTACCGTGCAGTACCGAAGAGCCCTCACTGCTGCTCGATCATCCTACTTTTCCAACTTAATTGAGGAAAATAAGAACAATCCAAAATTTCTTTTTGATACTGTTGCAAAGCTAACTAAAAAGCAGCATTCCCCAAGAGAGGATGGCTTTCACTTCAGCAGTGATAAATTCATGAACTTCTTTGAGGAAAAGATCATGACCATTAGAAAGCAAATTACGGACTCCTCTTTGAATCTGCGTATTCCTCCAGGGCTTAGCTGTCCTGGATCTGCACAGTTCTGCGAGGGCCTGGGATCGGGAGAGACACTTAAGTGTTTTAGTACTATATCTCTTGACACAATGATGAAAATAATCATGGCCTCTAAACCTTCAAGCTGCATACTGGATCCTATTCCTACTAAACTGCTGAAGGAGCTGCTTCCTGTGCTTGGCCCTCCTATGTTGAACATAATAAACAGCTCTCTATCCACCGGATGTGTACCAAACTCACTAAAAGTGGCAGTGATAAAGCCTCTCTTGAAAAAGCCAAACCTTGACCCGGAAAATATAAAAAACTATCGGCCATATCGAATCTTCCATTCCTCTCAAAAATTTTAGAAAAAGCTGTTGCGCAGCAACTCACCTGCCTTTCTGAAGACAAACAATGTATACGAAATGCTTCAGTCTGGTTTTTAGACCCCATCATAGCACTGAGACTGCACTTGTGAAGGTGGTAAATGACCTTTTAATGGCGTCAGACCGAGGCTCTGCATCTGTCCTCGTGCTACTAGACCTTAGTGCTGCCTTTGACACCATCGATCACCACATTCTTTTGGAGAGACTGGAAACCCAAATTGGTCTACACGGACAAGTTCTGGCCTGGTTTAGATCCTACCTGTCGGAAAGATATCAGTTTGTCTCTGTGAATGGTCTGTCCTCCGACAAATCAACTGTACATTTCGGTGTTCCTCAAGGTTCCGTTTTAGGACCACTATTGTTTTCACTATATATTTTACCTCTTGGGGATGTTATTCGAAAACATAATGTTAACTTTCACTGCTATGCGGATGACACACAGCTGTACATTTCAATGAAACATGGTGAAGCCCCAAAATTGCCCTCGCTAGAAGCCTGTGTTTCAGACATAAGGAAGTGGATGGCTGAAAACTTTTACTTTTAAACTCGGACAAAACAGAGATGCTTGTTCTAGGTCCCAAGAAACAAAGAGATCTTCTGTTAAATCTGACAATTCATCTAGATGGTTGTAAAGTCGTCTCAAATAAAACTGTGAAGGACCTCGGTGTTACTCTTGACCCTGATCTCTCTTTTGACGAACATATCAAGACTGTTTCAAGGACAGCTTTTTTCCATCTACGTAACATTGCAAAAATCAGAAATTTTCTGTCCAAAAATGATGCAGAAAAAATTAATCCATGCATTTGTTACTTCTAGGTTAGACTACTGCAATGCTCTATTTTCCGGCTACCGGATAAAGCACTAAATAAACTTCAGTTAGTGCTAAATACGGCTGCTAGAATCCTGACTAGAACCAAGAAATTTGATCATATTACTCCAGTGCTAGCTTCCCTACACTGGCTTCCTGTTAAGGCAAGGGCTGATTTCAAGGTTTTACTGTCAACCTATAAAGCGTTACATGGGCTTGCTCCTACCTATCTTTCCGAGTTGGTCCTGCCGTACATACCAATAAGACGCTACGGTCACAAGACGAGGGCCTCCTAATTGTCCCTAGAATTTCTAAGCAAACAGCGGGAGGCAGGGCTTTCTCCTATAGATCTCCATTTTTATGGAACAGTCTGCCTACCCATGTGAGAGACGCAGACTCGGTCTCAACCTTTAAGTCTTTACTGAAGACTTATCTCTTCAGTAGGTCATATGATTGAGTGTAGTCTGGCCCAGGAGTGTGAAGGTGAACGGAAAGGCTGGAGCAACGAACAGCCCTTGCTGTCTCTGCCGGGCCGGTTCCCCTCTCCACTGGGGTTCTCTGCCTCTAACCCTGTTGCAGGGGCTGAGTCACTGGCTTGCTGGTGCTCTTTCATGCCGTCCCTGGGAGGGGTGCGTCACTTGAGTGGGTTGAGTTACTGACGTGATCTTCCTGTCTGGGTTGGCGCCCCCCCTTGGTTTGTGCTGTGGTGGAGACCTCTGTGGGCTATACTGGCCTTGTCTCAGGATTGTAAGTTGGTGGTTGGGGATATCCCTCTAGTGGTGCGGGGCTGTGCTTTGGCGGAGTGGGTGGGGTTATATCCTTCCTGTTTGGCCCTGTCCGGGGTTTCTTCGGATGGGGCCACAGTGTCTCCGGACCGCTCCTGTCTCAGCCTCCAGTATTTATGCTGCAGTAGTTTGTGTGTCGGGGGGCTGGGGTTAGTTGGTTATACCTGGAGTACTTCTCCTGTCTTATCCAGTGTCCTGTGTGAATTTAAGTATGCTCTCTCTAATTCTCTCGTTCTCTCTTTCTCTCTGAGAACCTGAGCCCTAGGACCATACGTCAGGACTACCGGGCATGATGACACCTTGCTGTCCCCAGTCCGCCTGGCCTTGCTGCTATTCCAGTTTCAACTGTTCTGCCTGCGGCTACGAAACCCCTACCTGTCCCAGACCTGCTGTTTTCAACTCTTTAATGATCAGCTATGAAAAGCCAACTGAGAGACCTGAGCCCCTAGGACCATACGTCGGGACTACCGGCCGTGGTGACTCCTTGCTGTCCCCAGTCCGCCTGGCCTTGCTGCTATTCCAGTTTCAACTGTTCTGCCTGCGGTTATGGAACCCCTACCTGTCCCAGACCTGCTGTTTTCAACTCTTAATGATCGGCTATGAAAAGCCAACTGAGATTTATTCCTGATATTATTTGACCATGCTTGTCACTTATGAACATTTTGAACATCTTGGCATGGTTCTGTTATAATCTCCACCCGGCACAGCCAGAAGAGGACTGGCCACCCCTCATAGCCTGGTTCCTCTCTAGGTTTCTTCCTAGGCTTTCGCCTTTCTAGGGAGTTTTTCCTAGCCACCGTGCTTCTACACCTGCATTACTAGCTGTTTGGGGTTTTAGGCTGGGTTTCTGTACAGCACTTCGAGATATTAGCTGATGTAAGAAGGGCTATATAAAATAAAATTGATTGATTGATTGACTCCTGCTCTTCTCTCTGGGTCTATAGGCTGGGACTCCTGCTCTTCTCTCTCTGGGTCTATAGGCTGGGACTCCTGCTCCTCTCTCTGGGTCTATAGGCTGGGACTCCTGCTCTTCTCTCTGGGTCTATAGGCTGGGACTCCTGCTCTTCTCTCTGGGTCATAGGCTGGGACTCTGCTCCTCTCTCTCTGGGTCTATAGGCTGGGACTCCTGCTCCTCTCTCTCTGGGTCTATAGGCTGGGACTCCTGCTCTTCTCTCTGGGTCCTAGGCTGGGACTCCTGATCCTCTCTCTGGGTCTATAGGCTGGGACTCCTGCTCCTCTCTCTGGGTCTAGGCTGGGACTCCTGATCCTCTCTCTGGGTCTATAGGCTGGGACTCCTGCTCTTCTCTCTGGGTCTATAGGCTGGGACTCCTGCTCCTCTATCTCTGGGTCTATAGGCTGGGACTCTGCTCTTCTCTCTGGGTCTATAGGCTGGGACTCTGCTCTTCTCTCTGGGTCTATAGGCTGGGACTCCTGCTCCTCTCTCTCTGGGTCTATAGGCTGGGACCCTGCTCTTCTCTCTGGGTCTATAGGCTGGGACTCCTGCTCTTCTCTCTGGGTCTATAGGCTGGGACTCCTGCTCCTCTCTCTGGGTCTATAGGCTGGGACTCCTGCTCTTCTCTCTCTGGGTCTATAGGCTGGGACTCCTGCTCCTCTCTCTGGGTCTATAGGCTGGGACTCCTGCTCTTCTCTCTGGGTCTATAGGCTGGGACTCCTGCTCCTCTCTCTGGGTCTATAGGCTGGGACTCCTGCTCCTCTCTCTGGGTCTATAGGCTGGGACTCCTGCTCTCTCTCTGGGTCTATAGGCTGGGACTCCTGCTCCTCTCTCTGGGTCTATAGGCTGGGACTCCTGCTCTCTCTCTCTGGGTCTATAGGCTGGGACTCCTGCTCTTCTCTCTCTGGGTCTATAGGCTGGGACTCCTGCTCTCTCTCTCTGGGTCTATAGGCTGGGACTCCTGCTCTTCTCTCTGTGGGTCTATAGGCTGGGACTCCTGCTCTCTCTCTCTGGGTCTAGGCTAGGGACTCTGCTCCTCTCTCTGGGTCTATAGGAGGACTCCTGCTTCTCTCTGGGGTCTATAGGCTGGGACTCCTGCTCTCTCTCTCTGGGTCTATAGGCTGGGACTCCTGCTCTTCTCTCTCTCTGGGTCTATAGGCTGGGACTCCTGCTCTTCTCTCTGGGTCCATAGGCTGGGACTCCTGCTCCTCTCTCTGGGTCATAGGCTGGGACTACTGCTCTTCTCTCTCTGGGTCTATAGGCTGGGACTCCTGCTCTTCTCTCTGGGTCTATAGGCTGGGGACTCTGCTCCTCTCTCTCTGGGTCTATAGGCTGGGACTCCTGCTCCTCTCTCTGGGTCTATAGGCTGGGACTCCTGCTCTTCTCTCTGGGTCAAGGCTGGGACTCCTGCTCCTCTCTCTGGGTCTATAGGCTGGGACTCCTGCTCTCTCTCTGGG
>NC_059207.1:29112396-29114896 GCF_020615455.1 Coregonus clupeaformis
GAGAGATAGGGAGAGTAGTAGAGACACAGAGAGATAGGAGAGAGTAGAGAGACAGAGAGATAGGAGAGAGTTAGAGAGAGACAGAGAAGTTAGGAGAGGTTAGATGGAGATTGAGAGAGTAGAGAGACAGAGAGATAGGAGAGAGTAGAGAGACATAGGAGAGAGTAGAGAGAGCAGAGAGATAGAGAGATAGGAGAGAGCAGAGACAGATAGAGATAGGAGAGACAGAGAGTAGAGAGAGAGCAGAGAGACAGAGTAGAACATAAGAGAGACAGAGAGATAGAGAGAGAGAGAGGACAGGATGAAGGATGGAGAGAGTAGAGACAGAGAGATAGGAGAGAGTTAGAGTAGACAGAGAGATAGGAGAGAGTTAGAATGAGATGGGAGAGTGAGAGAGAGAGAGAGAGATAGAGAGATAGAGAGTAGAGAGAAGCAGAGAGAAAGAGAGAGTAGAGAGGAGAGAGTAGACAGAGAGAGAAGGAGAGAGTTAGAGAGATAGAGAGAGAGGTTGAGAGAGAGAGAGAGACAGAGAAGGAGAGGAGAGAGAGAGAGAGATAGAGAGAGAGGAGTAGAGACAGAGAGAGAGGAGAGAGAGAGAGACAGAGATAGGAGAGAGAGAGAGAGAGAGTTAGAGAGAGAGAGAGACAGAGATAGGAGAGAGTAGAGAGAGAGAGAGAGGAGAGAGTGAGAGACCAGAGAGATAGGAGAGTAGAGAGAGAGACAGAGAGAGAGAGAGTAGAGAGACAGAGATAGAGGAGAGTAGAGAGACAGAGAGACAGGAGAGAGTAGAGAGACAGAGAGATAGAGGAGAGAGAGAGAGAGCAGAGAGATAGGAGAGAGAGAGAGAGAGAGAGAGAGAGAAGAGTAGAGAGAGAGAGAGAGAGAGAGAGAGAGAGAGAGAGAGAGAGAGAGGAAAGAGAGAGAGAGAGATAGAGAGAGAGAGAGTAGAGAGACAGAGAGATAGGAGAGTAGAGAGAGAGAGAGAGATAGAGGAGAGAGATAGAGAGAGAGAGAGAGAGAGAGAGTAGAGAGCAGAGAGAGAGTAGAGAGCAGAGAGATAGGAGAGAGAGTAGAGACAGAGAGATAGAGAGAGTTAGAGAGAAGGAAGTAGAGAGACAGAGAGATAGAGAGAGTAGTAGAGACAGAGAGATAGGAGAGTTAGATGAGATAGGAGAGATAGAGAGAGAGTGAGACAGAGAGAAGAGAGAGTAGAGAAAGAGGAGAGAGTAGTAGAGACAGAGAGATAGGAGAGTTAGAGTAGACAGAGAGATAGGAGAGAGTAGAGAGACAGAGAGACAGAGAGTAGTAGAGAGACAGAGAGAAGGTAGAGAGTTAGAGAGATAGAGAGAAGGTAGAGAGAGTAGAGAGACAGAGAGATTTAGAGAGAGTAGAGAGATAGGGAGAGATTAGGAGAGAGTAGAGAGACAAGAGTAGAATATGGAGAGTAGAGAGATTAGAGAGATAGGAGGGTAAGAGAGAGATGGACAGAGAGATAGGAGAGAGCAGAGAGACAGAGAGATTAGGAGAGAGGAGAGAGTACAGAGAGATAGGAGAGAGTAGAGAGACAGAGAGAAGGGATGAGAGTTAGAGAGACAGAGAAGAGAGAGACAGAGAGTAGAGAGATAGAGAGAGGAGAGAGATATGAGAGAGTAGAGAGAGAGAGAGATTAGGAGAGAGTAGAGAGAGAGAGATAGGAGAGATGAAGAGACAGAGATAGGGAGAGTAGTTAGAGAGAGAGGAGAGAGTAGTAGAGACAGAGAGATAGGAGGATTAGAGCAGAGAGAAGAGAGATAGAGAGTAGAGAGACAGAGAGAGGAGAGAGAGAGACAGAGAGATAGAGAGAGAGTAGAGGGATGAGAGATAGAGAGTAGAGAGAGAGGAGAGAGAGATAGTGAGAGAGCAGAGATAGGACAGAGTAGATAGAGAGAGTTAGAGAGACAGTAGAGACAGGAGAGGAGAGAGTAGACAGAGAGATAGGAGGTTTAGAGAGAGACAGAGAGAAGGAGTAGAGCAGAGAGAGAGTAGAGATATGAGAGAAAGTAGAGAGACAGAGACAGTAGAGAGAGAGAGATAGAGAGAAGAGAGGAAATAGAGAGACAGAGAGAAGGAGTTAGAGAGAGAGACAGAGATAGGAGAGAGGCAGAGAGACTTAGAGAGATAGGAGAGTTAGTAGAGACAGAGAGATAGAGAGAGTAAAGAGGACAGAGAGAAGAGAGAGCAGTAGAGACAGAGAGAGACAGACAGAATAAGAGTCACAGAGATAGGGAGAGAGTTTAGAGACAGGAGAGACAGGAGTAGAGCAGAGAGCATTATATATTAAGGAGAGAAGAGATATATAGAGATATGGGAGAGCAGAGAGAGAGATTAGGAGAGAGTAGAGAGATAGAGAAGGAGTAGAGTTAGAGAGAAGAGAGGAGAGACTAGAGTAGACAGATTAGAGAGATAGGAGACATGAGAGACAGAGAGACTAGGAAGAGAGCAGAGAGACATAGAGAGAAGT
>NC_059207.1:29129896-29152396 GCF_020615455.1 Coregonus clupeaformis
GAGAGAGAGATAGGAGAGAGTAGAGAGACAGAGAGATAGGAGAGAGAGAGAGAGATAGGAGAGAGTAGAGAGTTAGAGAGATAGGAGAGAGTAGAGAGACATAGAGATAGGAGAGAGTAGAGAGACAGAGAGATAGGAGAGAGTAGAGAGACAGAGAGATAGGAGAGAGTTAGAGAGACAGAGAGATAGGAGAGAGTAGAGAGACAGAGAGATAGGAGAGAGTAGAGAGACAGAGAGATAGGAGAGAGTAGAGAGACAGAGAGATAGGAGAGAGTAGAGAGACAGAGAGATAGGAGAGAGTTAGAGAGACAGAGAGATAGGAGAGAGTAGAGAGACAGAGAGATAGGAGAGAGTAGAGAGACAGAGAGATAGGAGAGAGTAGAGAGACAGAGAGATAGGAGAGAGTAGAGAGACAGAGAGAGAGACCTGATGTTATGAACACTTAAAGGGACATTTCCCCGCTGCTCTATTTCACTCTACAAGTCCATGAATGTATTATTAACATATCATATGTGTCATAAACATTTAGGATTTCCTCACTACACGCAAATACGAGCGTTTCTGCATCTCACCGGTAGCAACGGGCCAGCTACATCGCCTGGTTGTAAGCAAACCACAATATCCAGAATTCATAGTGATTTCAGGATGTGTGAGAAATATAAAAATATCTGTTAGTAGCCAGCACTTTCAGCCAGAGGATTTCAAAACGGAACTGAAGTCTAAATTGGAGAAAAGGAGGTCTTAGTAAGGAGGGGATGGTGTGGGTGACCGACTGGTGTCTGCTGTGGATGGGTATTGTTTTAAGGTTAGTATGCATGATCTATTGACATGAGGGGGGTGGATATGGTACCTTGTTAGAGTGTGTATTGATGGGGACAGAGTAGTAAATGTTGTCTAATCACTGACTAGTGTTTCTCCTACAGACTGATGCTGATGCTGATGACGATGACCTGGACACCAGCTTCAGTAGGACGGAGCCTGTAGACCCAATTGGATGAAAGCTTTCAGCCTGGAATAAGCCTCAAGCCCACAATACCAATACCCAATACCCTCTTTAGAAAACAAAATCACCAATACACTAAACTGTCTACAAGTCAAGTGCTCCTCAAACTTTTCACACCCTTGCAGTCAGTTCTTTGGCATTGGGGGAGAGGGGCTGTCAGTATACATTTCTAGCCTAGTCACTCTATCATTGGCAGTGCTTGTCTATAACTGGAGGTGCACAACAATACATGACTAGACTGTCTACAAGTCAAGACCCCCTCAAACTTGTCCCATCTTTGCTAACAGCCCATATCAATGCCCCATTAGTGACTCTGAGTGGAACAAAACACATACCAGTCTACTGGGCCCTTTAGTGTTTACAGATGAACATGGTTTATTGTATGGTTACATATCCTCATGATCAGGCTTCATGTTCTACACATCCTCATGATCAGTCTTCATGTTCTACACATCCTCATGATCAGTCTTCATGTTCTACACATCCTCATGATCAGTCTTCATGTTCTACACATCCTCATGATCAGTCTTCATGTTCTACACATCCTCATGATCAGTCTTCATGTTTTACACATCCTCATGATCAGTCTTCATGTTCTACACATCCTCATGATCCGTCTTCATGTTCTACACATCCTCATGATCAGTCTTCATGTTTTACACATCCTCATGATCAGTCTTCATGTTCTACACATCCTCAGGATCAGTCTTCATGTTCTACACATCCTCATGATCAGTCTTCATGTTCTACACATCCTCATGATCAGTCTTCATGTTCTACACATCCTCATGATCAGTCTTCATGTTCTACACATCCTCATGATCAGTCTTCATGTTCTACACATCCTCATGATCAGTCTTCATGTTCTACACATCCTCATGATCAGTCTTCATGTTCTACACATCCTCATGCAGTTTTGGGACACTGTAAAGTCCATGGAGAATAAGAGCACCTCCTCCCAGCTGCCCACTGCACTGAGGCTAGGAAACACTATCACCACCGATAAATCTACAATAATCGAGAATTTCAACAAGCATTTTGCTACGGCTGGCCATGCTTTCCACCTGGCTACCACTACCCCGGCCACCAGCTCTGCACCCTCCGCTGCAACTTGCCCATGCCCCCCGCTTCTCCTTCACACAAATCCAGACAGCTGATGTTCTGAAAGAGCTGCAAAATCTGGACCCCTACAAATCAGCTGGGCTAGACAATCTGGACCCTTTCTTTCTAAAACTAGCCGCCGAAATTGTCACAACCCCTATTACTAGCCTGTTCAAACTCTCTTTCGTAACGTCTGAGATCCCCAGAGATTGGAAAGCTGCCGCGGTCATCCCCCTCTTCAAAGGGGGTGACACTCTAGATCCAAACTGTTACAGACCCATATCCATCCTGCCCTGCCTTTCAAAAGTTTTTGAAAGCCAAGTTAACAAACAGATCACCGACCATTTCGAATCCCACCGTACCTTCTCCGCTATGCAATCCGGTTTCCGAGCTGGTCATGGGTGCACTTCAGCCACGCTCAAGGTCCTAAACGATATTATAACCGCGATCGATAATAGACAGTACTGTGCAGCCGTTTTCATTGACCTGGCCAAGGCTTTCGACTCTGTCAACCACCGCATTCTTATTGGCAGACTAAATAGCCTTGGTTTCTCAAATGACTGCCTCGCCTGGTTCACCAACTACTTCTCAGATAGAGTTCAATGTGTCAAATCGGAGGGCCTGTTGTCTGGACCTATGGCAGTCTCTATGGGGGTGCCACAGGGTTCAATTCTTGGGCCGACTCTTTTCTCTGTGTATATCAATGATGTCGCTCTTGCTGCTGGTGACTCTCAGATCCACCTCCACGCAGACGACACCATTTTGTATACATCTGGCCCTTCATTGGACACTGTGTTAACAAACCTCCAAACGAGCTTCAATGCCATACAACACTCCTTCAGTAGCCTCCAACTGCTCTTAAACACTAGTAAAACTAAATGCATGCTCTTCAACCGAACGCTGCTTGCACCCGCCCACCCGACTAGAATCACTACTCTCGACGGGTCTGACCTAGAGTATGTGGACAACTACAAATACCTAGGTGTCTGGTTAGACTGTAAACTCTCCTTCCAGACTCACATTAAGAATCTCCAATCCAAAGTTAAATCTAGAATCGGCTTCCCTATTTCGCAACAAAGCCTCCTTCACTCATGCTGCCAAACATGCCCTTGTAAAACTGACTATCCTACCGATCCTTGACTTCGGCGATGTCATTTACAAAATAGCCTCCAACACTCTACTCAGCAAATTGGATGTAGTCTATCACAGTGCCATCCGTTTTGTCTCCAAAGCCCCATATACTACCCACCACTGTGACCTGTACGCTCTTGTTGGCTGGTCCTCACTACATATTCGTCGCCAAACCCACTGGCTCCAGGCCATCTATAAATCACTGCTAGGCAAATCCCCGCCTTATCTTAGCTCATTGGTCACCATAGCAGCACCCACCCGTAGTCTGCGCTCCAGCAGGTATATCTCACTGGTCATCCCCAAAGCCAACACCTCCTTTGGCCGCCATTCCTTCCAGTTCTCTGCTGCCAATGACTGGAACAAATTGCAAAAATCTCTGAAGCTGGAGACACGTATCTCCCTCACTAACTTTAAGCATCTTACCGATCACTGCACCTGTACACAGCCCATCTGAAATTAGCCCGCCCAACTACCTCATCCCTATATTGTTATTTATTTTGCTCATTTGTACCCCAGTATCTCTATTTGCACATCATCTCTTGCATATATATCATTCCAGTGTTAATACTATTGTAATTATTTTGCACTATAGCCTATTTATTGCCTTACCTCCATAACTTGCTACATTTGCACACACTGTATATATATTTTCTGTTGTATTTTTGACTGTACGTTTTGTTTATTCCATATGTAACTCTGTGTTGTTGTTTTTATCGCACTGCTTTGCTTTATCTTGGCCAGGTCGCAGTTGTAAATGAGAACTTGTTCTCAACTGGCTTACCTGGTTAAATAAAGGGGAAATTACATAAAAAAAAAAAAAAATGCATGATCAGTCTTCATGTTCTACACATCCTCATGATCAGTCTTCATGTTCTACACGTCCTCATGATCAGTCTTCATGTTCTACACATCCTCAGGATCAGTCTTCATGTTCTACACATCCTCATGATCAGTCTTCATGTTCTACACATCCTCATGATCAGTCTTCATGTTCTACACATCCTCATGATCAGTCTTCATGTTCTACACATCCTCATGATCAGTCTTCATGTTCTACACATCCTCATGATCAGTCTTCATGTTCTACACATCCTCAGGATCAGTCTTCATGTTCTACACATCCTCATGATCAGTCTTCATGTTCTACACATCCTCATGATCAGTCTTCATGTTCTACACATCCTCAGGATCAGTCTTCATGTTCTACACATCCTCATGATCAGTCTTCATGTTCTACACATCCTCAGGATCAGTCTTCATGTTCTACACATCCTCATGATCAGTCTTCATGTTCTACACATCCTCATGATCAGTCTTCATGTTCTACACATCCTCATGATCAGTCTTCATGTTCTACACATCCTCATGATCAGTCTTCATGTTCTACACATCCTCATGATCAGTCTTCATGTTCTACACATCCTCATGATCAGTCTTCATGTTCTACACATCCTCATGATCAGTCTTCATGTTCTACACATCCTCATGATCAGTCTTCATGTTCTACACATCCTCATGATCAGTCTTCATGTTCTACACATCCTCATGATCAGTCTTCATGTTTTACACATCCTCATGATCAGTCTTCATGTTCTACACATCCTCATGATCAGTCTTCATGTTCTACACATCCTCATGATCAGTCTTCATGTTCTACACATCCTCATGACCAGTCTTCATGTCTTTCCAGGAGACTTGCAGTACAAACAAATCAAGGAGCCAGAGTCACAGCCCCCCATCGCCACAGCGCCAAAACTTGCTAATCTAGCTGCCATTATTTAGATATCAGTTTTTTTACTGAACACTTATTTTTCTTAAAACTGGTTAAAGGCTTGTAAGCATGTCACTGTAAGGTCTACACCTGTTGTATACGGCGCATGTGACAAATAAATGTGACAAATAAAATGTGATTTGATTTGACTTCAACTTCTTGATCAATTCATTGTGATATTCATGAAATGTATTTGGATAAACTAGCTTCAGTCTTACTGCTAAAACAAATGATGCAGGGAGTTGGTAACATGTAAACATGTTCTAATAAAACAGTAGATTAGTCTTTCAATATGTCAAGTAAGTAGACATGGCTTGTATTCAAGACAAAGTTTATTTGCTCTGGAGACCGAGGTGAGTTTACACAGCAGTATGCAGGAGGTGAGTTTACACAGCAGTATGCAGGGGGTGAGTTTACACAGCAGTATGCAGAAGGTGAGTTTACACAGCAGTATGCAGAAGGTGAGTTTACACAGCAGTATGCCGGAGGTGAGTTTACACAGCAGTATACCGGAGGTGAGTTTACACAGCAGTATGCAGGGGGTGAGTTTACACAGCAGTATGCAGGGGGTGATTTTACACAGCAGTATGCAGGAGGTGAGTTTACACAGCAGTATGCAGGGGGTGAGTTTACACAGCAGTACGCAGGAGGTGAGTTTACACAGCAGTATGCAGGGGGTGAGTTTACACAGCAGTATGCAGAAGGTGAGTTTACACAGCAGTATGCAGGAGGTGAGTTTACACAGCAGTATGCAGGAGGTGAGTTTACACAGCAGTATGCCGGGGGTTAGTTTACACAGCAGTATGCAGGGGGTTAGTTTACACAGCAGTATGCAGGAGGTGCGTTTACACAGCAGTATGCAGGAGGTGAGTTTACACAGCAGTATGCAGGAACTGTTATGGCAATGTATGTTCTACAGTACATTGGGAAAGTATTCAGACCCCATTACTTTTTCCACATTTTGGTATGTTACAGCCTTATTCTAAAATGTATATTACATTTACATAAGTATTCAGACCCTTTCATCAGACCAGATAATCTTGTTTCTCATGGTCTGAGAGTCTTTAGGTGCCTTTTGGCAAACTCCAAGCGGGCTGTCATGTGCCTTTTACTGAGGAGTGGCTTCCATCTGGCCACTCTACCATAAAGGCCTGATTGGTGGAGTGCTGCAGAGATGGTTGTCCTTCTGGAAGGTTCTCCCATCTCCACAGAGGAACTCTGGATCTCTGTCAGAGTGACCATCGGGTTCTTGGTCACCTCCCTGACCAAGGCTCACCTTCCCCGATTGCTCACTTTTGGCCGGGCGGCCAGTTCTAGGAAGAGTCTTGGTGGTTCCAAACTTCTTCCATTTAAGAATGATGGACATGCACTGTCAACTGTGGGACCTTATATAGACATGTGTATCCCTTTCCAAATTATGTCCAATCAACTGAATTTACCACAGGTGGACTCCAATCAAGTTGTAGAAACATCTCAAGGATGATCAATGGAAACAGGATGCACCTGAGCTCCATTTCGAGTCTCATAGCAAAGGGTCTGAATACTTATGTAAATAAGGTATTTCTGTTTTTATTTGTAATACATTTGCAAAAATTTATAAAAACCTGTTTTCACTTTGTCATTATGGGGTATTGTGTGTAGATTACTCAGGATATAAAATAAATAATCAATTTTAGAATAAGGCTGTAACGTAACAAAATGTGGGAAAAGTCAAGGGGTCTGAATACTTCCGAAGGCACTGTATATACAGTAAAATAAAATATACTACTAATGCCTATAATAAAAACTACAGTTCTACAAAGGGAATACTTGTGTTTGGGTGGTGCGGTGAGGTGTTCGGAGTCATTTTGATAAAAGGGGAGATTGTTGTTATGGGACCTTTCACATCTCCTCTTGAGCGTCATCAACTTCTTTGTATACAAGCGGTATAGTCTGAGAGAAAATAAAACAATACAGCTATAGTGCATTATGGCCAAACAGTTCTATTTTTGTTTCATCAGACCAGAGGACATTTCTCCAAAAAGTACCATCTTTGTCCCCATGTGCAGTTGCAAACCGTAGTCTGGCTTTTTTATGGCGGTTTTGGAGCAGTGGCTTCTTCCTTGCTGAGCGACCTTTCAGGTTATGTCGATATAGGACTCGTTTTACTGTGGATATAGATACTTTTGTACCTGTTTCCTCCAGCATCTTCACAAGGTCCTTTGCTGTTGTTCTGGGATTGATTTGCACTTTTCACACCAAAGTACGTTCATCTCTAGGAGACAGAACGTGTCTCCTTCCTGAGCGGTATGATGGCTGCGTGGTCCCATGGTGTTTATACTTGCATCCTATTGTTTGTACAGATGAACGTGGTACCTTCAGGCGTTTGGAAATTGCTCCCAAGGATGAACCAGACTTGTGGAGGTCTAAAAAAAAAATTCTGAGGTCTTGGCTGATTTCTTTTGATTTTCCCATGATGTCAAGCAAAGAGGCACTGAGTTTGAAGGTAGGCCTTGAAATACATCCACAGGTATATCTCCAATTGACTCAAATTATGTCAATTAGCCTATTAAAAGCTTCTAAAGCCATGACATCATTTTCTGGAATTTTCCAAGCTGTTTAAAGGCACAGTGAAATTAGTGTATGTAAACTTCTGACCCACTGGAATTGTGATACAGTGAATTATAAGTGAAATAATCTGTCTGTAAACAATTGCTGGAAAAATTACTTGTGTCATGCACAAAGTTAGTTAACAATACATTTGTGGAGTGGTTGAAAAACAAGTTTTAATAACTCCAACCTAAGTGTATGTAAACTTCCGACTTCAACTGTAGCTGTTCTGTCCTGCCGATGCACAGAAAACCCAGGCAAATGTATATTATCCATGTCGTCGTTCAGCCACGACTCGATGAAACATAAGATATTACAGTTTTTAATGTCCCCTTGGTAGGATAGTCTCGAATGGAGCTCATCCAGCTTATTCTCCAGTGATTGCACATTGGCCAATAGGACGGATGGTAGAGGCTCGCCGACAAATTCTCACAAGGCACTCGGATCTGTATCTGGACCTGTATCGCCGGCTCTTTTTCATGTGAATGACATAAAACGTCCCGTCAGGCTGTAGTCTTTACAAAGCCATGGAAAATGAGTAAACCTAGATATCCGGCAATGTCCTGGAAGATAGGAACATCGTTGAACAAGGACAACGATATCTACACGCGTGATCGTGCAATCAGCAAAACACAAAGGTCACAATAATTGCTACAAAACATGACAATTTTTAGAAGAGACAGAAGGCTCAATCAACCAATGACGTAATCGGTTGAACTCTCCCAGCACGAAAATTAAACAATACAGCTATAGTGCATAATTATGTCTGAAACACCCTCTCATCACTCATAATTATGTAGGGAGACTGGAACACCTGTCATCACTTATAATTATGTAGGGAGACTGGAACACCCTCTCATCACTTATAATTATGTAGGGAGACTGGAACACCTCTCATCACTTATAATTATGTAGGGAGACTGGAACACCCTCTCATCACTTATAATTATGGAGGGAGACTGGAACACCTCTCATCACTTATAATTATGGAGGGAGACTGGAACACCTCTCATCACTTATAATTATGTAGGGAGACTGGAACACCTCTCATCACTTATAATTATGGAGGGAGACTGGAACACCTGTCATCACTTATAATTATGGAGGGAGACTGGAACACCCTCTCATCACTTATAATTATGTAGGGAGACTGGAACACCTCTCATCACTTATAATTATGTAGGGAGACTGGAACACCTCTCATCATTATAATTATGTAGGGAGACTGGAACACCTCTCATCATTATAATTATGTAGGGAGACTGGAACACCCTCTCATCACTTATAATTATGTAGGGAGACTGGAACACCTCTCATCACTTATAATTATGTAGGGAGACTGGAACACCTCTCATCACTTATAATTATGTAGGGAGACTGGAACACCTGTCATCACTTATAATTATGGAGGGAGACTGGAACACCTCTCATCACTCATAATTATGTAGGGAGACTGGAACACCTCTCATCACTTATAATTATGGAGGGAGACTGGAACACCTGTCATCACTTATAATTATGGAGGGAGACTGGAACACCTCTCATCACTCATAATTATGTAGGGAGACTGGAACACCTCTCATCACTTATAATTATGGAGGGAGACTGGAACACCTCTCATCATTATAATTATGTAGGGAGACTGGAACACCTCTCATCATTATAATTATGTAGGGAGACTGGAACACCTCTCATCACTTATAATTATGTAGGGAGACTGGAACACCCTCTCATCATTATAATTATGTAGGGAGACTGGAACACCTCTCATCACTTATAATTATGTAGGGAGACTGGAACACCCTCTCATCATTATAATTATGTAGGGAGACTGGAACACCTCTCATCACTTATAATTATGTAGGGAGACTGGAACACCCTCTCATCACTTATAATTATGTAGGGAGACTGGAACACCCTCTCATCACTTATAATTATGTAGGGAGACTGGAACACCCTCTCATCACTTATAATTATGTAGGGAGACTGGAACACCCTCTCATCACTTATAATTATGTAGGGAGACTGGAACACCCTCTCATCACTTATAATTATGTAGGGAGACTGGAACACCTCTCATCACTTATAATTATGTAGGGAGACTGGAACACCCTCTCATCATTATAATTATGTAGGGAGACTGGAACACCTCTCATCACTTATAATTATGGAGGGAGACTGGAACACCCTCTCATCACTTATAATTATGGAGGGAGACTGGAACACCCTCTCATCATTATAATTATGTAGGGAGACTGGAACACCTCTCATCACTTATAATTATGGAGGGAGACTGGAACACCCTCTCATCACTTATAATTATGGAGGGAGACTGGAACACCCTCTCATCACTTATAATTATGTAGGGAGACTGGAACACCCTCTCATCACTTATAATTATGTAGGGAGACTGGAACACCTCTCATCACTTATAATTATGTAGGGAGACTGGAACACCCTCTCATCACTTATAATTATGTAGGGAGACTGGAACACCCTCTCATCACTTATAATTATGGAGGGAGACTGGAACACCCTCTCATCACTTATAATTATGGAGGGAGACTGGAACACCCTCTCATCACTTATAATTATGTAGGGAGACTGGAACACCCTCTCATCACTTATAATTATGTAGGGAGACTGGAACACCCTCTCATCACTTATAATTATGTAGGGAGACTGGAACACCCTCTCATCACTTATAATTATGGAGGGAGACTGGAACACCCTCTCATCACTTATAATTATGGAACACAGGACTGATGGTTGCTGATAATGGGCCTCTGTACGCCTATGTAGATATTCCATTACAAATCAGCTGTTTCCAGCTACAATAGCCATTTACAAAATTAACAATATCTACACTGTATTTCTGATTAATTTGATGTTATTTTAATGGACAAAAAAATTGCTTTTCTTTCGAAAACAAGGAAATTTCTAAGTGACCCCAAACCTTTGAACGGTAGTGTACATTACTCGCTGACTCAGCTAGCCTTGCTTGGCAGGTGGAAGACATTTCCTGGTGTCCTGTGTAACTGCAGTTAAGAAAGATAAGTAGGCATAGTTTATGTCCAAAAATGGCACCCTATTCCCTATAAAGTGCACTACTTTACCAGAACCTAAAGGTCATGGTGGAGAATGAGCTGTCATCCTGACAGAGCCAGGGTTGAGACAAACAGATCGGGAGAAATAAAGTAGGAACGTTTCTGCTCCCCAGAAACAGAAGAGAAGAAATAGAACTAGAAGGCCTCTTCAATTAGACTCATGCCTGAATCCTAGCAGTAAAGAACTTAGAAGGCCTCTTCAATTAGATACATGCCTGAATCCTAGCAGGAATTAGGGGTTGAGAATAGCGGAGCGGAGTTTGGCAGTATGAGGTAGAAACACAAATCAGTCAAACGTTGTCTCCGCTACAGATTTCAGACACCAAAGTGAACAGGGAGGTCATATCTGTTACTCCCACTCCATTCTCTTGTGGCTTTAAAATTACTGGTTGGAAACAGGACTTAAGTTTAGCACAAAGTACATGTGGAGTGGAGCAGTGGTGGTGCAACAGAGGGACTTGTTGAGTTAGTGAATCTGGAAACAAAGAACCTCTCCAAAGAATGTAAAACCAAGATTATGGTCTTGTTCATTTCACCAGCCACTTCTAAACCTCATAGCAGTATTTCACCAGACACTTCTATACCTCGTAGCAGTGTTTCAAGTGTTAATATTAATCGTCTTTGGGATTTCATTGGGAATGCATTTTCATGGAAAAGTTTTCCCAAAAGTAGTAGGCCTACTATACATCTCTCCACAACCCAGCCACAGCCATAAAGGGGAACAATTATAAAAATAGATGTTTAATGGTTCATCTTCTGTGTGCGAACGGATGGAATTCGTCAAATTAAGCACTTTGCTCTGTAACGACATAAATCATTGAGAGGAATAACAAATTACTTTAGCTAGGGCTTTGGGAAAACCTCCCCTGATTGTAAAACAGATTTAAAACAACTGCTATGTGTTGTAAATCAACTATCAAATTAAAACCTGAGATGAATAGGTCTTCAGCAACAGGCAAATAGCCGACTCAGGCTATCATTACACCAAAGTCAATCTATTAACCAATCAGCAAATCCCCTTCTTATCTACATGTCTCTCTCAATTCAAATCAATTTAAGGGCTTTATTGTCCTGGGAAACACGTGTTAACATTGCCAAATCAAGTGAAATAGATCATGAACAAAAGTGAAATAAACAATAAAAGATGTACAGTAAACATTACACTCACAAAAGTTCCAAAAGAATAAAGACATTTCAAATGTCATATTATGTCTATATACAGTGTTGTAACGATGTGCAAATAGTTCAAGTACAGCTCAATTTCCACCTCATTTTGTGGGCAGTGTGCACATAGCCTGTCTTCTCTTGTCTTCTCTTGAGAGCCAGGTCTGCCTACAGCGGCCTTTCTCAATAGCAAGGCTATGCTCACTGAGTCTGTATATAGTCAAAGCTTTCCTTAAGTTTGGGTCAGTCACAGTGGTCAGTAATTATGCCACTGTGTACTCTCTGTTTAGGTCCAAATAGCATTCTAGTTTGCTCAGTTTTTTGTTAATTCTTTCCAATTTGTCAAGTAATTATCTTTATGTTTTCCCATGATTTGGTTGGGTCTAATTGTGTTGCTGTCCTGGGGCTCTGTGGGGTCTGTTTGTGTTTGTGAACAGAGCCCCAAACCAGCTTGCATAAGGGACTCTTCTCCAGGTTCATCTCTCTGTAGGTGATGGCTTTGTTATGGAAGTTTTGGGAATCACGTTTTTTTTTAGGTGGATTTTAACAATTAGAAGGTATCAGCCTAATTCTGCACTGCATGCATTATTTGGTGTTTTACGTTGTACACTGAGGATATTTTTGCATAATTCTGCATGCAGATTGTCAATTTGGTGTTTGTCCCATTCTGTGAATTATTGGTTGGTGAGCGGACCCCAGACCTCACAACCATTAAGGGCAATGGGTTCTATAACTGATTCAAGTATTTTTAGCCAGATCCTAATTGGTATATCAAATTGTATGTTCCTTTTGATGGCATAGAAGGCCCTTCTTGTCTCTCAGATCGTTCAAAGCTTTGTGGAAGTTACCTGTGGTGCTGATGTTTAGGCCAAAGAATGTATAGTTTAGTATTTTGGGTGCTTTAGGGCAACGGTGTCTAGATGGAATTTGTATTTGTGGTCCTGGCAACTGACCATTTTTGGAACATCAATATTTTTGTCATACCGAGATTTACTGTCAGGGCCCAGGTCTGACAGAACCTGTGCAGAAGATCTAGGTGCTGCTGTAGGCCGTCCTTGGTTGGTGATCATCAGCAAACAGAAGACATTTGACTTCAGGTTCTAGTAGGGTGAGGCCGGGTGCTGCAGACTGTTCGAGTGCCCTTGCAAATTCGTTGATATATATGTTGAAGAGGGTACGAGTCCGCTGTTAATGATAATGCAGAGGATTTTCCCAAGGTTGCTGTTGACGCATCCACTTTTGTGGATTGGATTGATCAGTCCTTGGTTCCAAATATTGGGGAAGATGCCAGAGCTAAGTATGATGTTAAAGAGTTTAAGTATAGCCAATTGGAATTTGTGGTCTGTATATTTTATCATTTCATTTAGGTTACCATCAACACTGTGCAGGCCTTTTTTGGTTGGAGGGTTTGTATTTTGTCCTGTAGTTCATTCAATGTAATTGGAGAATCCGGTGGGTTTTGGTAGTCTTTAATAGTTGATTCTAAGATTTGTATTTGATCATGTTTTTGCTGTTTGTTCTTTGTTATAGGGCTAAAAAGATTGGAGAAGTGGTTAATCCATACATCTCAATTTTTGATAGATAACTCTGTGTTGATTATTTAGTGGTTTTTTTTACACAGTACCACTCAAAAGTTGGGACACACCCACTCCAGGGTTTTTCTTTATTTTTACTATTTTCTACATTGTAGAATAATAGTGAAGACCTCCAAACTATGACATAACACACATGGAATCATGTAGTACCCGAAAAAGTGTTAAACAAATCAAAATATATTTTATATTTGAGATTCTTCAAAGTAGCCACCCTTTGCCTTGATGACAACATTGCACACTCTTGGCATTCTCTCAACCAACTTCACCTGGAATGCTTTTCCAACAGTCTTGAAGGAGTTCCCACATATAATGAGCACTTGTTGGCTGCTTTTCCTTCACTCTGCGGTCCGACTCATCCCAAACCATCGCAATTTGGTTGAGGTCGGGTGATTGTGGAGGCCAGGTCATCTGATGCAGCACTCCATCACTCTCCTTGGTCAAATAGCCCTTACACAGCCTGGAGGTGTGTTTTGGGTCATTGTCCTGTTGAAAACAAATGATAGTCCCACTAAGCGCAAACCAGATGGGATGGCGTATCGCTGCAGAATGCTGTGGTAGCCATGCTGGTTAAGTGTGCCTTGAATTCTAAATAAATCACAGACAGTATCACCAGCAAAGCACCCCCACACCATCACACCTCCTTCTCCATGCTTCACTGTAGGAACGGCCCATGCAGAGATTATCCGTTCACCTACACCGCGTCTCACAAAGACACGGCAGTTGGAACCAAAAATCTCAAATTTAGACTCTTCAGACCAAAGGACAGATTTCCACTGATCTATTGTCCATTGCTCGTGTTTCTTGGCCCAAGCAAGTCTCTTTTTCTTATTGGTGTCCTTTAGTGGTGGTTTCTTTGCAGCAATTCGACCATGAAGGCCTGATTCACGCAGTCTCCTCTGAACAGTTGATGTTGAGATGTGTCTGTTACTTGAACTCTGTGAAGCATTTACAGTGGCTTGCAAAAGTATTCACCCCCTTTGGCATTTTTCCTATTTTGTTGCCTTACAACCTGGAATTAAAATGGATTTTTGGGGGATTTGTATAATTTGATTTACACAACATGCCTACCACTTTGAAGATGCAAAATATGTTTTATTGTGAAACAAACAAGAAATAAGACAAAAAAACAGAAAACATGAGCGTGCATAACTATTCACCCTTTTTTTTTTTTTTGCTTAAGGTCATTGTCCTGCTGGAAGGTGAACCTCCGTCCCAGTCTCAAATCTCTGGAAGACTGAAACAGGTTTCCCTCAAGAATTTCCCTGTATTTAGCGCCATCCATCATTCCTTCAATTCTGACCAGTTTCCCAGTCCCTGCGATGAAAAACATCCCAACAGCATTATGCTGCCACCACCATGCTTCACTGTGGGGATGGTGTTCTTGGGGTTTGCGCCAGACATATCGTTTACCTTGATGGCCAGAAAGCTCAATTTTAGTCTCATCTGACCAGAGTACCTTCTTCCATATGTTTGGGGAGTCTCCCACATGCCTTTTGGCGAACACCAAATGTCTTTGCTTATTTTTTTCTTTAAGCAATGGCTTTTTTCTGGCCACTCTTCCGTAAAGCCCAACTCTGTGGAGTGTACGGCTTAAAGTGGTCATATGGACAGATACTCCAATCTCCACTGTGGAGCTTTGCAGCTCCTTCAGGGTTATCTTTGGTCTCTTTGTTGCCTCTCTGATTAATGCCCTCCTTGCCTGGTCTGTGGGTTTTGGTGGGCGGGCCTCTCTTGGCAGGTTTGTTGTGGTGCCATATTCTTTACATTTTTGAATAATGTATTTAATGGTGCTCCGTGGATGTTCAAAGTTTCGGATATTTTTAACCGTACTGTGATGTTTTACAAAAGTTCTGAACTTTTCTATTCTCATTGCTTCTACAGATTGTGAATTAAAAATAAACATTTTTGCTAAAAGTATTTTTATATTATTGATCGATTGACTATGACTTTTCAGATCACCCAATAATGCTATCTGCAAGGTTAGCTCCAGGTAAATATTGCAATCCTTTTGCCATTCCTGGACCTGTGTCCAAAAACAAGCTACAAATGGACAGAACCAGATATTTTTGAAACAAGTTATTTTTTTCATTTCACTTCACCAATTTGGACTATTTTGTGTATGTCCATTACATGAAATCCAAATAAAAATCAATTTAAATGTCACGATCGTTAGACTGAGTAGACCAAGGCGCAGCGTGATGAGCAAACATATTTTATTATCTTTAGTGATAATAATAACAAAACAACAAACGATAACGACACGTGAAGTCCTAGGTTTAACACAACCAACACGGAACAAACCAAACGGAACAAGATCCCACAACTATTGTGGGAAAACAGCCTGTATAAATATGGCTCCCAATCAGAGACAACCAGCAACAGCTGACACTCGTTGCCTCTGATTGGGAACCACTCTGGCCAACATAGAAATAGAACACATAGAACTAAAACACAGAAACACAAACACATAGAATCTACACACCCTGGCTCAACATATAGAGTCCCCAGAGCCAGGGTGTGACATTAAATTACAGGTTGTAATGCAACAAAATAGGAGAAACGCCATGGGGGATGAATACTTTTGCAAGGCACTGTATTTGGGCTGCAATTTCTGAGGCTGGTAACTCTAATCAACTTATCCTTTGCAGCAGAGGTAACTCTGGGTCTTCCTTCTGTGGTGGTCCTCATGAGAGCCAATTTCATCATAGCGCTTGATGGTTTTTGCGACTGCGCTTTAAGAAACTTTCAAAGTTCTTGACATTTTCCAGATTGACTGACCTTCATGTCTTAAAGTAATGATGGACTGTCATTTCTCTTTGCTTATTTGAGCTGTTCTTGCCATAAAATGGACTTGGTCTTTTACCAAATAGGGCTATCTTCTGTATACCAACCCTACCTTGTCACAACACAACTGATTAGCTCAAATGCATTAAGAAGGAAAGAAATTCCACAAATTAACTTTTAACAAGACACATCTGTTCATTTAAATGCATTCCAGGTGACTACCTCACAAAGCTGGTTGAGAGAATGCCAAGAGTATGCAAAGCTGTCATCAAGGCAAAGGATGGCTACTTTGAAGAATCTCTAATATAAAATATTTGTTGATTTGTTTAAACCTTTTTTGGTTACTACATGATTACATATGTGCTATTTCATAGTAATGATGTCTTCACTATTATTCTACAATGTAGAAAATAGTAAAAATAAAGAAAAACCCTGGAATGAGTAGGTGTGTCCAAACTTTTGACTGGTACTGCATATATATATATATATTTTTTTTTATGTATTTAAAATAAAAAATCAGAAATACCTTATTTGCGTAAGTATTCAGACCCTTTGCGATGAGACTCGAAATTGAGGTGCATCCTGTTTCCATTGATCATCCTCTAAATGTTTCTAAAAATTGATTAGAGTCCACCTGTGGTCAATTCAATTGATTTGACATGATTTGGAAAGGCACACACCTGTCTATATAAGGTCCCACAGTTGACAGTGCATGTCAGAGCAAAAACCAAGCCATGAGGTCGAAGGAATTGTCAGTAGAGCTCCGAGACAGGATTGTGTTGAGGCACAGATCTGGGGAAGGGTACCAGAACATTTCTGCAGCATTGGAGGTCCCCAAGAACACAGTGGCCACCATCATTCTTCAATGGAAGAAGTTTGGAACCACCAAGACTCTTCCTAGAGCTGGCTGCCCGGCCAAACTGAGCAATCGGGGGAGAAGGGCCTTGGTCAGGGAGGTGACCAAGAACCTGATGGTCACTCTGACAGAGCTCCAGAGTTCCTCTTTGGAGATGGGCGAACCTTCCAGAAGGACAACCATCTCTGTAGCACTCCACCAATCAGGCCTTTATGGTAGAGTGGCCAGACGGAAGCCACTCCTCAGTAAAAGGCACATGACAGCCCACTTGGAGTTTACCTAAAGGCACCCGAAGGACTCTCAGACCATGAGAAACAAGATTCTCTGGTTTGATGAAACCAAGATTGAACTCTTTGGCCTTAATGCCAAGCGTCACGTCTGGAGGAAACCTGGCACCATCCCTACGGTGAAGCATGGTGATGGCAGCATCATGCTGTGGGGATGTTTTTCAGTGGCAGAGACTGGGAGACTAGTCAGGATCGAGGGAAAGATGAACGGAGCAAAGTACAGAGAGATCCTTGATGAAAACCTGCTCCAGAGCGCTCAGGACCTCAGACTGGGGAGAAGGTTTACTTTCCAACAGGACAACTACCCTTAGCACACAGCCAAGACAACGAAGGAGTGGCTTCGGGACAAGTCCTTGAGTGGCTCAGCCAGAGCCAGACATCACTGGAGAGACTTGAAAATAGCTGTGCAGCGACGCAAATTATTTATTTAATTATTCGAAAAGTATGGAAATCAGCTCTTGTGCTGCCACTCCATAAGGGCGGGGATAGTAGTGATGTTAATAATTATCACCCCATTTCAAGACTTCCTTGTCTAGCTGAGAGTCTTGAATCCTTGGTAAATGTACAGCTTTGCTCTTTTTTTATCTGAGAAATGTATTTAGAATGTAAACCAATCAGGGTTTAGGCCTGGGCATAGCACTATTGCAGCAACCAATTTAGTTGTTAATGATCTTGTCAAAGCTTTAGACACTAAAATGAAATGTGCTACTTTGTTTGTGGACCTGTCAAAAGCGTTTGATGTTGTTGATCAGGCTATTTTATTGAATAAGTTGTCCTCGATAGGCCTGAGATCTGACACCTGTTCATGGTTTCATGATTATCTTAGTGACGGAACTCAGGCCATCGTGATTGATGGGGTGAAGTCTGCATTTCTTGATGTACATAAAGGTGTACATTTTGGGAGCTATTCTCTTCACTATTTATGTAAACACCATTGGTCAATCTGTTAACAATGTTAAACTTCTTCTATTTGCGAATGATACTATTATGAATGCTATTGCCCCTACTTTTGATCTGGCTGTGTCAAAAATAGTCAGATTTTATAGCTATGCAGGGATCCCTTGCTGATTTAAAACTTGCGCCCAATACGGGCAAACAAAATACATGTTTTTAAACTCTCGTAAGAATGTTTCAGATGAACTACATGTTCACTCATTAGATTGTTCTCCAATTGAACGTGTTCCCGCATTTAAATAATTGGATTGACATAGATGTTATATATTTTTTAAAACATATAGATCAGTGCATTCTGAAAGTATTCAGACCCCTTTACTTTTTCCACATTTTGTTACGTTACAGCCTTATTCTAAAATTGATTAAATTGTTTGTTTCTTCCCTCATCAATCTACACACAAAACAACATCCCATAATGACAAAGCAAAAACAGGTTTTCAGTAATGTTTTGAAAAATCTAAAAATTTAAACAACGGAAATATGACATTTACACAAGTATTCAGACCCTTTACTCAGTACTTTGTTGAAGCACCTTTGGCAGCGATTACAGCCTCGAGTCTTCTTGGGTATGATGCTACAAGCTTGGCACAACTGTATTTGGAGAGTTTCTCCCATTCTTCTCTGCAGATCCTCTCAAGTTCTGTCAGGTTGGATGGGGAGCGTCGCTGTACAGCTATTTTCAGGTCCCTCCAGAGATGTTCGATCGGGTTCAAGTCCGGGCTCTCCTGCATTGTCTTGGCTGTGTGCTTAGGGTCGTTGTCCTGTTGGAACGTGAACCTTCGCCCCAGTCTGAGGTCCTGAGTGCTCTGGAGCAGGTTTTCATCAAGGATCTCTCTGTACTTTGCTCTGTTCATCTTTCCCTCGATCCTGACTAGTCTCCCAGTCCCTGCCACTGAAAAACATCCCCACAGCATGATGCTGCCACCACCATGCTTCACCGTACGGATGGTGCAAGTTTTCCTCCAGACATGACGCTTGGCATTCAGGCCAAAGAGTTCGATCTTGTTTCTCATGGTCTGAGAATCGTTTAGATGCCTTTTGGTAAACTCCAAGCGGGCTGTCATGTGCCTTTTACTGAGGAGTGGCTTCCATCTGGCAACTCTACCATAAAGGTCTGATTGGTGGAGTACTGCAGAGATTGTTGTCCTTCTGGAAGGTTCTCCCATCTCCACAGAGGAACTCTCGAGCTCTGTCAGAGTGACCATCGGGTTCTTGGTCAACTCCCTGACCAAGGCCCTTCTCCCCCGATTGCTCAGTTTGGCCGGGCAGCCAGCTCTAGGAAGAGTCTTGGTGGTTCCAAACTTCTTCCATTTTAGAATGATGTGACTGTGTGTGACTGTAGGCTGTGAGCTCAGTGTGACTGTAGGCTGTGAGCTCTGTGTGACTGTAGGCTGTGAGCTCTGTGTGACTGTAGGCTGTGAGCTCAGTGTGACTGTAGGCTGTGAGCTCAGTGTGACTGTAGGCTGTGAGCTCAGTGTGACTGTAGGCTGTGAGCTCAGTGTGACTGTAGGCTGTGAGCTCAGTGTGACTGTAGGCTGTGAGCTCTGTGTGACTGTAGGCTGTGAGCTCAGTGTGACTGTAGGCTGTGAGCTCAGTGTGACTGTAGGCTGTGAGCTCAGTGTGACTGAGTGCGACGTTCCTTTAACAATAAAAACATAATTAGGCCTAACAGTGTTTTATTCTTAACAGGGATTTAATTACATTGTTTGTGGCTTTTGTACCAATTTAAATAAGAACAATTCCATAAAGCCTAGACTAAGCAGCAAATCATAACCAAATGTCTGTAACTACAGTCCTTTATATTGCCTCCTTCCCGCAACTCGACCCCTCCGTCCACCCGCCCGCGCCCCAAAAAGATGATACCGTTGTATATCAACGATGTTTGGACAGGTCGATGGGACGATGTGTCATTTCAGACATCGCCCAACCCTACCAGAAGCTAAACGCTCCACGCCCTTTTATGAGCAGCAGGAGTTGTGACAGAGTCTGAGAAATGAGTTTCTGAAGCGAACCGGGAGCCATTTTGCATGTGTCTGTCCTGTGGTGGGCTACTCTGTTGTTTTGGAAAGACCATAGCAGCACCAACAGTGGTGACCCGACACACTGGCCAGACAGAGTTTAACCCCAATGGTGAGAGAAAGAGAAAGAGGGAGAGGGGAGAGTTAGTGTGGGTGGAGGGTTAGTGTGGGTGGAGGGTTAGTGTGGGTGGAGGGTTAGTGTGGGTGGAGAGTTAGTGTGGGTGGAGGGTTAGTGTGGGTGGAGGGTTAGTGTGGGTGGAGGGTTAGTGTGGGTGGAGAGTTAGTGTGGGTGGAGGGTTAGTGTGGGTGGAGGGTTAGTGTGGGTGGAGGGTTAGTGTGGGTGGAGGGTTAGTGTGGGTGGAGAGTTAGTGTGGGTGGAGGGTTAGTGTGGGTGGAGGGTTAGTGTGGGTGGAGGGTTAGTGTGGGTGGAGAGTTAGTGTGGGTGGAGGGTTAGTGTGGGTGGAGGGTTAGTGTGGGTGGAGGGTTAGTGTGGGTGGAGAGTTAGTGTGGGTGGAGAGTTAGTGTGGGTGGAGGGTTAGTGTGGGTGGAGGGTTAGTGTGGGTGGAGGGTTAGTGTGGGTGGAGGGTTAGTGTGGGTGGAGGGTTAGTGTGGGTGGAGAGTTAGTGTGGGTGGAGGGTTAGTGTGGGTGGAGGGTTAGTGTGGGTGGAGGGTTAGTGTGGGTGGAGAGTTAGTGTGGGTGGAGGGTTAGTGTGGGTGGAGGGTTAGTGTGGGTGGAGGGTTAGTGTGGGTGGAGGGTTAGTGTGGGTGGAGAGTTAGTGTGGGTGGAGGGTTAGTGTGGGTGGAGGGTTAGTGTGGGTGGAGGGTTAGTGTGGGTGGAGGGTTAGTGTGGGTGGAGGGTTAGTGTGGGTGGAGGGCTAGTGTGGGTGGAGGGTTAGTGTGGGTGGAGGGTTAGTGTGGGTGGAGGGTTAGTGTGGGTGGAGGGTTAGTGTGGGTGGAGGGTTAGTGTGGGTGTGTTGTGTGCAACCTGTTCATTACACAGACAATTTAATAACATAGCCTGAAAACGACAGTGGATTCAGACCAGGGTCACGTGATTACACATCTCTCTCTGCCCGTTTCTCAGTCCATCAACCAACCTGAGCCAAATGTGACTTCAGACCACAGACCACAGACCAGGGGTGAGTTTCCCAAAGCCTTCATAGCACCATGATCAAGGTGAGTGTTTTGGGAACCCCCCCCAGAGGAAGAAAGAGTCCTTTGTGGTTCCAGAGGCATTACTCTACCAAACATCTCTTCTGCTGCCGACTCATCAGATCTGAGGACCGGGAGCCTTTTAAGCACACAGCAGCTTAGAGGGAAACCCCGGACCTAAACTGCATACTGCTCAACCCTCACATGGTTGCTTGTGCAGGTGCACCACGCCGAGCCGGTAGCAGCTTAAAGCAGCTCTGTATCAAGATGGGAGAGAGAAGGAAAGAGCCTGTACATGTGTTCATGGGCTCAGGAACATCAAAGTCCATTTTCCTTCCCTTTGTTTTTCAGCGGGACGGTTGGGAATATTGGATTATGTGCTATGGGAAGGTATTACGGACGGAGCAGGTAACCAGAGCTGGAACCAGGGGTTGGGGCTCCACACAGAGCTGGAACCAGGGGTTGGGGCTCCACACAGAGCTGTGTGAAAACAGAGTAGTATAGAAGCAGTACGACCATCTGAGGTGGAATCCATGGATCATATCCCTCCCTCCACACACAGGTTGGCACATCTTGTAATCTATAAAACATGCAGAATTTCATTGTCTTTGAATCTGAATCTAAGGATCTACATAGCATGAGAGAAGGAAACCACACAACTCATCTTTAGTAGGTCGAACAACACTTGAAGAGTTTCATTCCAAAACACTATATATCCATTTTAAGAAATGTTGGCAAAATAGCTTTTTTTTGTTTAAAGGACTTATGTAAGAGATGAGTGTGTTTTCCACCCATCTAATCATGGCATGGGGTTGTTAAATGACAGACATGTATTTGTTTGAAACCTATCACTTCAATCACATTCTGTAGCAAAACAAGATATATCCGCCTCACCATCAGAGAAAAAAGTAGCACTGCAAGGTTTTACACAGTCAAATGTGACAAATAATCAAAATGTTTTAGTAGGTCCAACAACACTTGTCATTGT